>NW_024093161.1:0-12442 GCF_014356525.2 Nilaparvata lugens | reverse complement strand
GTCATGGATAAAAGTAAAAAACAATTATTGTTAGATTATAAAAAAATATCATTAAACTCTCGTTCATTGAATCATGCGTCAAGTTTCCACTGTTACGACACGTTCAAATTGGGATAGGAATTTGTGAGAAGAAATCCCAGTACAGTTGCAGGAATATTTTGGCTTCCTGTGCATGAAAACTGGGCGTAATTCGTTGCATGCTTGATGTGGGGGAAAAATGGGTTTGAACATGCAAGGAGTAGAGTGGTGAATTTGAAAGGGGTTAGGGGAAAGTAGTGAGAAGGAAGTTTTAATTCAAACTTGCCGTCGGAATTCATTGAAAATGCATAGGCGCTGACTGCATTACGCCCTGCGTGTATTATCAAAATTTCAGGGTTATGGCAGGGGTAAGGGGGGTGCGTATGGCATGCAGTGTACGTAACTATGCCAGTGATGTTTGGATCCATTGTTACAAGGGGATGAAAAAGAGAGAGAAAAGTAAATTGATGCACAAGAGAGAGAAGAGCCCTTCCGTTTTAGCGCCATCTTGGATTCCGAGGTGTACAACCTTTTCCCATAAAAATCCGCGGATTCTCCTTCAGACGAGGGAAGCAAGAAAAAACCCCAAGTTGGAGACAAAAGGATGATGCAGTCATATTTTGAAAAAAAACTCGTGATGTATATGCAACAATATGTATGCTACTCTACAAAGGGATACGCAGCCACCCCTTACTTTGGCTTGAGATAACCCAAGTAGAAAGATATGTACAGTATTTGCATGATCTTCATACAGTATATTCCTTTTATTCAGAATAAGATTGATGTGGAAATAGGACTACTGGATCAATGGTCGAACACGATATTGAGAATATTCCGAGAACGTTTTTACCTCATGATTATTCTGGAGAATTTGGTTCTGAAAATATTTTCTCCAAGTCGTTCCCTAATCTAATATAAAATATGATAAAATAAAATCTAATTTATGATAGATTCACTCAGTAACTCATTGAATAAAGATCAACAGAGTAACTTAATTTACATGGTACTGAAGATTTCACTTTCAATTGATTCGATAATAATAGAGGGAATTCGTCGGGAAATCTATGTTGTTATAGAAATTGATGGTTGATAAAACTTGTAATTTCCGAGGATACAGAGCTACAGATTGATTAAACTGCATATCCGATGAATATTTAATTCCAGGATAAAAAATAATCTAGATCTGAACTGAACTGAATTTTATAGTTGTTGAGTGAACGAGGATCCTTCTAGTGCCATCGAACATTATTTTGATTTCGGCAACATTATAAACTCACAAGCAGTTTGATTATTGAATATTCTATGATTAACATATTCCTAATTCCTCCCATGTTTGAGTTCTGAAATTATCATGTTTATAAAAACATACTTTCTCGAAAGATATATCCATAATAGTTCAATTTCCATGGTAATTGTTATTAGGAGTCTGATTCCATGGTCGCCCTTATGTTGAACCTGATTTTTTCCTATGACAATTCCGTTGGTCGGTAGTCACTTTGAGACAGTCTGCCGAGCGGTATTGAACGCTGAATTAAGCTGCTGGTCTAGGTCAACCAGAATAATTATGCAAAGCCGCTAATTAGCGAAACCGCAGCAGTAATTGCGCAGTAAAATCAACACTTGGAACGGCCACCCTTGTTTCCTGATGGGGCGATTCTCCCTTAAACTGCTACTGATGTTCAACGGATGCGACACCGAATTAAATGACCCATGCTCCATTTGCCACCGAAATACTCCACTCAACAACTGATAGAAGATGTTCTATTTCATTAATTCTCGTAGAACTTCTCTGTGAAAATAGTCATTCATCTTCGAGCATTCCTCCATTCACAATCTTATTATCAATCTTCATCTATTCCTGAACCTCTCCATTTTAATTATCTGTCATGATAATTCATTAATTCGCATAGTATCATTTTTTACGCCTACACGAGATGGTATATCCGAAATGGAAACCATAACCATTGCTTGACAGTGAACAAAACATACTGATTCCCAATAATAACATTTCTACCATTTTCATCTTGCATATTTGTTTCCTTGACGGATTTCACTGATGTGATGAGAGAGCATTACGAGTGATGAATGAAAAAACTGACATTCATTGATATTGCATTATTATGAAACATTTTATAGTTGAAAAAATAAATAAAAATATTGAAAAAAAAATTGTTCGTCCCCGGGTGGATTTGAACCACCAACCTTTCGGTTAACAGCCGAACGCGCTAACCGATTGCGCCACGGAGACTTCATATGTATTGTAAATCAATTGTTCATAATTATCATATTTTTCATTTTTCATATTTATGAATTCATGAAGGAATTTACAAAAAATGCAATCGTCCCCGGGTGGATTTGAACCACCAACCTTTCGGTTAACAGCCGAACGCGCTAACCGATTGCGCCACGGAGACTTCATGTAGATTTATTTAAAATGATTAATCAATTACATTATAACTCATATCTCAGTTTCAAAATGAAGTGTCAGTCAAAATGCTGGATAAGCCAATGAACAAACGCTGCTGTGAGTCCACCAGACTGCCGTTCAGTCTTTCAAAGTTTATCAAAAATGATAACCCTTAAGTCTGTAGATAAACAATAATTTCCTCTCTGATTTCAGATCTCTGAATGGAGTTATATAATAAATTTCAAGATGGGTGTTTCCCTTTGGGACCGAGTGATTGTAACTATATAATAACCGAGCCCATAACTTTACAACAAGAAAAAAGATTGCATTCATTACTAAAATTTAGTAATTTAATTCAATGATGATAATTCAAGGTATATCAAGTATTCAAGTTATATATACTGTAGGAAATACAGTGGGAAATCCAATCTATTTTTAGAAAGACAGAGGTGCAGTTTATCTCTAACATGGTTTTATTTTGAATTTGAAGTCTCCTATTCGAACTTTTTTATTCAAGAATAAATATGATCCAACAACGATCTAACTGAGATAAACACGAGATCTTCATTCTTCCAATCTTGAAGAATAATGCATCTCCGTTAACAGCTCCTAGCCATATGGTCAATACTTCACCAGCATCATTATGGAAGTGTGTTCTGCACTGATGAAGCATCTGATAGCCGAGAGGAAAACACTATAGTTTAATACAATAAATTTCAGTCAACAGCCAATATGGACTTTAGTGGTGGTGTAAAATATCGCAGAGCAGAGCTATCACGGTCCAGTTATCCGCGTTCATGAGCCATGAAGGTCCGCTACAAAATTGCTCGATTCAGATTGAAATGTCCAAACTAGGAAAATACAATAATAAACCATGGACGATCATTCGCTCCTATTGACTTCAATGTATCTCCAATTCAGTGTAGGGATGTGTGAGAGCAGTTGCACTGTTTAAAATCGCTTTATCTTTTTTGTGGTCTCAGGTCACATTTTAACAGTGGATTCACATTATGTGAATATATTGTTAGTAAGGGGAAAATACAGACTCAGATGCATTCATAATTATTTCATGGATACAGCTCTTATAATTCAATGTCCTATCATCGGTTCAATAGATTGCATACATTTTAGAATGATTTGTGTTTCTGCAACTGAATTTTGCAGTAGAATGGACAATGTAGGTATAATGTTTACTTTATAATGGGAAAATTTTGGATCGCGATAATATTGTAGGGATAAAATTATAAGAGAATCTGTTTTACTTACCGGTCACTGCCAGTATATATTGTAATCTAAATTGATAAAGTACTCAATCAATCTATCTAACCAAATGTTTCAATCTGCACAGTTTGATGTTATACTATTTGAAAATGCATAGGAATATGTTTGATTTGCACAGTATTATCAATGCAGACTCGCTCAAACTTATTTTTCCTAGTACTTCACAGATTTCCAACGCACAAAGTGAATGGTACTGTAGATTTGAATTTTGGCTAGAGATGATTTTGAACGCAAGTATAATTTGTCACGTTTTGATTGGTGAGGACTTTTTCAAGTCAATTCTCAAACGCACTCGCTCATCACAACCTATAGAAAACTAGGAATAGTGACATTTTCTGCCTTACTAATTAATTAATACTTTTCGGACTTATTCCCCCAAACCCCAACAACGAACTGTTTCTAATTTTCCTTTCCTCGTTGACCAGTTCGTATTTCAGTTTGTAGAAGAAATATTTTCTCACTTACTCCACCTGTTCTCCAAGATAGATGAACTCCTCCAGTTACACGCAACACTAACCACCAATGGTATGGTTCTGAACGAGAATTTATCAACTGCCAGCTTTTCGGACACTCACTCTCTCTCTCTCTTGCATGCACTCTTTCGCGCTCGCTTTCCTTTGTGCGACCGCGATTATAATTTTCCGAGGTGCGCTCGTTATTTACGGCTGGTGTGGGAAAAATGGGGCGCAGCCATTTCGGTGGCTTAGAATTAGGTGGGAATGTGCTAATAAATAACAGTCCAGTGAGAGAAGAGGAAAGGGCTTAAAATGAAATAGGATGGACGGTGAGTTGGCTGCTACTACTGGAAGCGTACTTCTTGAGATAAATGTGACATGGAACTGAGCAGCTGTGCACGAATGATTAGATTTGAATTTAATGTGGTCTGGTGAGGAAAAATACGTGAAACGAGACAATAGTAATATTGCTCTAGAAGCGAATATGTTTTACGTCGTATATTGTTCTATTTAAAATGCAATATAATGTAGCAACGATGCTGCAAAAATAACTTTTTTATCTCTTATAGTACCTCTCATGAAAAGGAATCATATTCTATAAAATACCAAATATGACTAGTTCATAAACGGCTTTCAACATTTTTGTGGTAGCAGCTCTCTTCGCAAATCAAATATAATCTATTTTGTAATCAAATTGGAACCTGTTACTCGATCTGAAAGTCATCACTTATAAAGGATGAACGAAAAATCACATCGAAAGTTATTCAGTGAAAACAGCAGTTGACGATGGAAGCGAAAGCAACGTGTTTGACGTGATCTGTGATCTGTTGACATATTCGACTCGTTTGCTCCAGCAAAACGGCGATTGAAAGGAACTGCTTCTATTTGTGACAGCGTTGGAACTTGTAATGGAGGGAATAACAGAGCTGCTGGTGGAAGGTCACGTGACATTTGAACGGACAATTGGGACAGTCGAGCTGCCTCCAAACACATGTCTGGTCGAATTCTCTCATTTTTCGCTCCAGATTGCCAATAAGCTTCACCATTCAACTCGTTCCTTCCGAATTTTCTGCTCTCCATCATTATTCTTCCTCTTCGTCTAGGACCTTTCCCTTCCAGATTCTTTGCTCTTTTTTTCATCGACTTCTTCTCTTTTTATTCTCTCCTTTGATAGAATATTATTTGATCTGAATATTTCTCCGTTCTTCACTCTGATCACTTCCCATCATACTAAACCATCTCATATTCCCCACCATCCACTCTACTCCTCCTACAAACTTCTTAACCTTTCCCCTCCTCCTTTTCTCTATTCCTCCTCTCCCCCATCTGATTCCTTCTCCTCTTTCTTCTTCCACTCTCTTTCTTCTTCCTCATCCTCTTCTTCATCTCCTTCTTACTGTTTCAGCTCCACGTACTTCTTCACGTTCACTCCTACTTCTCTCTTCTCTCTTCCTTCCTGTTGACAGGTAAAAATTCGCTTGCATCATCCTGATACATTAACATCTTTCTGTTCCTGAGATGAAATTACTTTCTCATCCGTTTCGTACTACACGTGCCTCCAGTTCTCTCAAATTTGATGATCGGAGAAGTCTCTTCTTCCTCAAACATTGATTTCATAGAAATGAACCTCTTCGAAAGGTATTGGAGCTGGTTCAATCTGAGAGGAGAAAAAGGTTCCAATCCTACATCACTTATACGATAGTCAGTACACTGAAAATAACTCTAATAATCAGAGTTATAACTCTAATAACTCTAGAAATATCATTTTTAGGTTATTATCTCAAAAAGGTAAGAGATTTTATCAATAACCAATACAATGTAGTTCAAAACATGTTTTTTCTGACAATATAATGTTGTAAATAATGAACAATATGAACATGGAAGGTATTATAAATACTTTTTTTTGCTGCTCTTGTATTTTTTATAGTGTCTTTTGAGAACCTAAATTCTCAGACAACTATAATTAAGTTTGGAAATCATGCTAGACCCCGATGGTGGAGGGGCTAGTGAAATTTCTAGTACCATTCTAGTGGTGAGGAATTCGAAATAAAAATCATTTGACGATTGATTGCCTCTATATTAAATATTTAAATTCAAACAACACTTTACAATAAATACTTTCTTCAATTAAAGATTATCTTTGTCTTTAAGAGACCAAATTTAATTGTATTTACGTCTTTAAGAGACCAAAATCTAAGGGACACATTGAATTCTGGTGGGGAAAGATCAAGTACTCATCTTGTAGTTGTCGTCGCGATGTCCGGAGTCCCTGGCGGAGATGGATGAAGGGTGAAGATGATTAGTCGTCCTCCAGGAATGTTCAGGCGTCGCGGCGACAGATCCAAAAGGGAGTAGTCTTGTTCTCTCCTCATCAGCGTTCAATGACGTACGATTCCATCCATGGTTGGAAGAAGTCGCCGGGCCTTTTACAATGGAAATTCTCAGCCCGATACAGAAACCTGATGACAAATTTACAACAGAATTAGAAACATAATAATCATCAATATCTAATAGATTGTATTCAATTGATGATCTAGGTAGATCATCAAATAAATACAATTCACCGCTTCCTATGAGGAAATAAATAATATTATTAGCATACATAAATCACTTCACAAATATGATAAATTATATTCAATGACTATAATAAAAATACTCACCCAAAAGGGGTATTGAAGATCCAAAGTATAGAGGAATCAATCGTCATTTATTAATACAAAACTATCCCATAGCTATAAGGGGGACTTTACCTCTAAATATTACCCTTAGCCTACATTTAAAGTAACTTCAAAGATGTCCGATTTACTTGGACACTCAATTAAATTCTCCTGGAGAGAATGAGAATGTACCCCCAAACGAAAACATATTACTGGAAATTGTAAGAAAATCTCAAGAAACAGTTAACACTATGACAGCTGGGATTAGAGTGATCGCTCTCCTAGTTTTCAGAGGCTTCCAGACTGATCAGTTCTACCATAAAACTTTAAAATATTTACCCGATCGCCTGTGAATTTCTCTTCGCCCACTCTCTTTCTCCTCAGTAAATAAGGAAGGTGATACGTTCAAGCAAGAAGGAAACTAGGCGAGAAAAGTTATTTCCCTTTTGCAAGTTTAGAACTATGGGATTGATTCAGCATACTTCTGGCGTCTAGGTCTGTCGTGAGAATAGATAATTCCAAGTGGGATCGTGGGAACCAAGGACTTTAATAAGATTCTGATCATAATTATAACGATTTTAGAAATGCTGGCTAAGTTGCCAATGAACAAGAATAAATTTACTATCTTCATGGGAACTGAAAACTACTAACTTAAGATAGAATAAATTCCATTTAATAACTCAAAATTTTGGTACAGATTCTCCCCCCGTTAAAGGAAAGTTGGACGCCAATGAAAAAACTACCAAAATTTTGAATAGGTGAGCGCGTCAATTGAAAGGGTGTGGGGAGAATCCACAGCATTCGGAGTCAGTCGAAACTAAGAAAAGCGCGGGCCCAGCGCAATCTAGCGTCGTTGACTGGTTTTCCGAGCAAACACTTACTACAACCGTACTACAAGTCATGAAGGTTGTGATAGAGAGTGTGCGAGAGTAACTTACGTCGAATGCAGTCAGAGAAAATAGAATTGATTCTGTCTGGATTCTATTCTCTCTGAACGGGGCTAGCCGTTCGATGTCAACATTACAAAAATTACTCAACTGACGGTATCATAATATCAACAAAATCATCATGAAACCTTACTAGGACAATGAACTAGCCTACTCTGAGAATTATCGATTTATCAAGCTTTTCATTCAATATTTAATCTAGTTACACATTAACACTACTAACCTATTTCTATATTGCCAATGAATACTATAGTACGTGAATAAAATACTACAACCTAACTGAATAATCCTACTTGAGACACAATAATAAACTGATTATTCCTTATTCACAACGATATAGTTTAATTGATTATATATAAAAACTTGATATTTTATAAGATTATACTCCAATTACGATTATTATAATAATTCTACTTATTTATCCTATTTTACCCTTATCTTCCTAATATTCTTATTACTATAATCATGGCCATGAACTTATATTACTACCTAGGAAATTTATCTCTTGTTTATAGTCGACTTTCAATTATAAACTTCAAAGACATGATACAACAGTCACGAAATACAGTCACAGTTACAGTTACAGTCACGAAATTAGATGCGTCCACCTGATTTCTTATGTGTCTCCTGTATTAATGCTCTTATCTAATTTCAATTGTGATACATGTGCACGTCGTATGAATGTATTTCCATCCATGGAAAATAACTTTACAGATACAGGTGAAATCCATTCTTTTATTATGAATGGGCCAGACCATCTTTGTGCTAACTTTGCCGAAATTTTATCAGCAGCTCTACTAATTGGATTAGCTTTCAGGAAAACTCTATCATTAGTTTTGAAAGGGATTCTACTTCTTTGTAAGTCAAATCTTTCCTTCGCTTTACTCTGCGATTTTAAGAGGTTTTCATGAGCTTGTTTCCACAATTTTCTCGTATTTTCACTGAATTTCTGGGGCAGTATTTCATCTATTACCCATATATTCGTGAGTGGGTGAGTTGGTTTATGCCTGAATATCAACTCATAAGGAGTATACTTACTACTTTCATGGAAGCTACAATTAAATGTTAGAGGTAACCAACTGAGTGGTACATCCCATTTTGTGTGGTCATGAGAAGAGAATGCAATAAGTGCAGATTTCAAATTCCTATGTACTCTTTCAACAGCGTTGGATTGAGGGTGGTATGGAGTACACGTGACATGTAAAATGCCTCTTTGAAAACAGAACTTATTGAATATATTAGATTTGAATTGTGGTCCATTGTCTGACACTATTATTTTAGGTACACCGAAATTAGTGAAAATCCTTTGTAGTTCATTGCAAACGGTATTAGCATTGGCTTCTCTGACTGCAATCAGCCAGCAATACTTACTAAAAGCGTCGAGACAGCTAAAAATCATGCAATTACCTTTGAAGATCTTGGGAGTTTTCCTACAAAATCTATAAATAATTTCTCCATGGGGTAAGAAGCAACACTGGAAGCCATATAGCCATAATTAGCCTTCTGTGCTGGTTTAGATAATGCACATATTTTACAGTTCTTAATGAATACTCCTACATCTTTAGATATTCCTTTCCAAGTGAAAACCTGTTTAATTTTATTCAAAGTTTTTGTATATCCTAGATGAGCGCCAAACAAAGATTCGTGGTAATACTTGCAAACCATAGGTTTTAGAACTTGGGGAAGTACTATTTTTGGTTCAGTTGAACTTCGAACATTGCATACTAGAATTCCCTTTTTTATTTGATACGGAAAAATATCATTACCAGCATTCGCTGATTGCATTATCTCCTTCACAAATTCGTCCTGCTTCTGATAGGTTGAAATATCAGTGAAACTGAGTGGGAAATCTACTAAATTTATACTACATAATTCTGTTCTATTACTTCGGGAGGATAGTCTTCAAACATACGGCTTAAGCAATCGGCGACTTATTGTCAACGCCTTTCACATGCTCTGTAGTAAACTGAAAGGCAGATAACCTTAGAACCCATCACCCTATCCTACCAAGTTGCTTTGGGTGGTTCAAGACAAATTGCAGTGCATTACAATCAGTTCTCAGAATGAATTTTGTATGTTCAAGGAAATATTTGAATTTCTCAACTCCATAAAGTGCAGCTAAAGTTTCCTTTTCATAGGTGGAATATTTTCGTTCTAATGGTGATAGGGTGCGTGATGCATAAGCGATTGGGGCAAAAGCTCCATCTTGCATCTGACCCAACACACATCCTATTGCATTGAAGAAGCATCAGTGCTCAAAATAAACTTCTCATTGAAATCAGCCATTTTTAGAAGCGGAGGCTGTGACAGAATCTGTTTTAGTTTATCAAACGATTTTTGACATTCATCATTCCATATGAATTTCGCATTTTTCTTCCTCAAGGCATTCAATGGGGCTGAAATCTGTGCTAAGTTGGGGATAAACTTAGAGAAAAACTGCACCATTCCCAAGAATCGTTCAATTCCTTTTACTTTAGTTGGAATAGGAAAATTAACAATTGGTTTTGTTCTTTCTGGGTCGATTGAAATACTATTATGAGAAACCAAATGACCTAGGAAATTGATTTTGTTAGCAGCAAAGTTACATTTCTGAGGGTTCACTGTCAGGTTTGATCGTTTTAATCTACAGAAAACTTCATCTAATAATTTCCAATGATTTTCGAGAGTGTCAGTATATATAATCAAATCATCCAAATAAAAAAATAGTCCCTTGAAACGGAAGTCACCAAACAATTTCTGCATTAAGTTGGTCAAAACAGCTGATCCACAACTGATTCCATATGGCAAACGCTTGAATTGATACAAGTTAAATGGTGTTATGAACGCTGTTAGATGCTTCGAATTTTCAGTCAAATGGATTTGGTTATAAGCGCTAGTCAAATCGATGCACGAAAACCACTTAGCATTTGAAAAATAATGAAAACATTCGTGAAGATTTCCTAATGGAGCTGACTGTAACTCTATTACCTTATTTAGGCGACGATAATCAATGCACAAACGATAAGAATTTGGAGTTGGTTTGGGCACCAATAAACAAGGTGACGAGTACTGCGATGTCGAGGGTTCAATTATATCTTCATCTAGTAGCTGTTGAATCTTTTTTCTTAGATATTCTAACTTGATTGGATTCATAGAATACGGTTGAGATCTGACAACCTTGTTGGATGTTAATTTAATATCCTATTTTATTAGATCGGTTGATCCAATTTTCTCAGTCAGAACATCTGCGTGTTTACTGATCAATTTTTCTAGACTACTCCTATCAAAATAACTCAAATGCGATAAGTCCATTGGGGCCAGTCTCTCCATGATATTATGAACTTGAATTTCGGAATTGTTAGAAAATCTTTATTGATTAAAGGAAATTTCAAGTGAGGACTGAAGTCAAAGAAAAAGTTTCTTCTTATTAAATTCACAAGGATCTGAGAGTGCTCTATGAAGTCACATCCCAAAATTATTTCAACTGGCAAGTTATCAGCAATTAAAAATCGGAATTTCCATGAGAATATTTCTATTTTAATTTTCAAAATGCACGACGTATTCATAACTAATTTAGAAGAGTTTGCAGTCGAACAAATTACTTGATCTTCAATGATCTCAATTTCTTTAAGTTTATTACTGCTAATTATTTCCTGAAGTGTGGAGGCTTTATTATTGAAAACGCTGAACCAGAGTCAACTAGACATTGGTATGTAGTTTCACCATTATTGAAATTCGCTGGTACAAAAGGAAGAGCTTTGTTAGAATAAATCATCCCACACACTTTATTTTCAGATTTTCTTTGCAAATTTTGAATGAAACGTTTCTTAGAATTAGAAATTTTATTTTTCAATGATTTCAATTTTGATTGTTTTTCTACTTTATTTACTTTTGACACTAAGTTTTTTTTGTTGATGAGGCTAGGTTGAAGTTTAAATTCTTAGTGCAATTTCTTGCAATGTGATTGGGTCCATTGCATTTATAGCATACAAATCCCTGCCTGTGTCCTCTGTTGGATAGTTATTTATGGGTCTCTTTTCAAATTGAGGTGTATTGTTATTATCCCTATTAGTCCTATAGAAAGCATCTCTCTCGATGTCTGCAAAATGTAAATTTTGTGCCTGGATACAGATTTCATCTAATTGGGCTAGAGTTGTAGGTTTGTTCATGAAAATTAACCTTGACCTTTCGTGAGGACTCAGACCACTTAATATTGTAGATACGACTTCAGCTTCTGATTTTTCCAATCTCAATAGCAAAGCACTGTCTTTTATCGACACCACGTAAGCTGATATAGGCTCAACCGGCGCTTGCAGTCGATAAAATCGATCTTTGACTATTGTTGACATAAGTCTCTGTGGTACAAAATAGTTCAGAACCTCCTGGTGGAATTTATCAAAAGAGTGACTTGAATTGATCGCCATAGTGATTTTATCGCATAGAGGCCCAACTGTGAATGGCACTAATAGTTTTAGCATCTGGCCGTCATCTATTTGAGAAAATGACTGAATTTTTAGTGCAATTGTTAAAAATGATAACAAATCATGAATGTTCAGACCATCAGTAGGTTTCAAATTTTTAGTCAAAGATTCAATGGGGTTATGCATTTTTGAATACATTGAATGTTGTACCTGATTTTGATTTTGACTCAAAATTATATTATTGTCAGGGCCTGCAGCTGCATTCTCCTCTCCAGTT
>NW_024093160.1:0-14794 GCF_014356525.2 Nilaparvata lugens | reverse complement strand
TAAAAATGAAATATTCTGTCAAACTGACAACATTGCAAAGCGAGAGAGAGTTAGCGCTATCTGTTTTGTTGTATGATAGAAAAGGACAGCAACAGTATTGTCAATCGTACACTGCCATTATAACGTGGACCTCACTGTAGATGGAAATTTGATGAGTGCTACTATTTAAAAATTATTTGTCAGTCCGGCAATCGAACCCAGTACCTCCTAATTGCCGGTCAGGAATGCTTACCCTTACACCAAACTGACAATCTCTGGATAGCAGCGCTCATTTTATACGAGGCCATAGCGGCCAGCCAGGCTACAAATGGGAAATTACTGAGATATTGCAATTATTCAAATGCTAATGAATTAATTATTATTATTAAACGAAAATCCAAATTGAATGCTGTAATTCACCCCGAAGACTTCAGATCTCAGTGATTCCCATCTGTAGAAGAAGTCGTTGCCGATCTCTTTCTTGTCAATGCCTTCTATAGACGGTATTGCTGATACAGGTTTATTGATGTAATATTAACTGTTCATTCTTGTTTAAAATAATCAATTATATTCTATTAAGCAAGAAGTTATATTTTTCAATAACTTCATAATGAATTTTCATGATTATGATGAAATATTTTGTTAACATCAATTCTACATTGTTAAAAGACGATCTGGCAACAAAGCAAAGCGAGAAAGAGATAGCGCTATCTGCTTTGTAGAATGATAAACAAGGATAGCAATACCATTGCTAATCAAACACTGCCATTATAACAAAGACCTCAATATAGGAATAAATATGGATCATGATCGTTATTTTCAATTTAATAGGAAGGAAATATTTAATTGTTCGAACTGAATGATTGCTTTGTTTATTTTATTTATTGTGATGTGTTGTTTGCTGGGTGTTTGAAACATTGATTGAATGATATTCGAATTCAAATTCAAATTTTTATTTATTCAAGTAAGTTACAATACATTCTGGTTTATACACGAATCTACAATAAATTACACTACAACAGCCAATTATGCAACAAATTTCACATATTATGAAAACTTATTAATTACAATGAAGATTGAATGCAACATTAGAATATTGACAATATAATTACATAAATCAGCGGTGTTTCAACAATGAATAAATGATAATTTCAATGAATAAATATACACCCACTATAAATTATATGTGTTGGGGTATAAGTAATTAGTTGCTTATTGCGTGTTATAATTACTATTTACAAACTTCATCCACTGATATGGGATTAAAGTTTTTATAGTAAAAATCTATAATACAAACAAAATTATGAAATTAGTAGATAAATATTGATGTTCTATTAAGGATAATAATAAGAAAGGTTATTTTTAGAAAAATGAAAAACAGTAAAGAGAAGAATGAAGAATAAATAATAGTTTCAATATTTACAGTCTAACTAAATTTTCACAATTTTCCACTCCAATATCAACCAACCAGGAAAATAAACTTTTCTTGAACCTGTGTCTATTGAATTCAAACCAATATTGGTTTTGAAACATTGATTGATTGATGATTGATATGTGTTGCAATGACATGTGTTTGATTGATTCTTTGTTGGTTGCAGTCGAAGACGCTGCAGGCACAGGTGGACCAGGAGCAGGCGAAGAAGTGTTCGCTGTCCTCTGAACTGGGTCTGGCCAACTCGGAGGTGGCGCACCTGCGCGCGCGCGAACTGCAACTGACTCGCGAGGTGCAACAGTTGCGCGAGGCCAAGCGAGTCATCGAGGACGAGATGCATCGACTCAAGACACAGCACTCGGTCGACGACCTCCAGATGAAGGAGCTGCACGATCAGCTGGAGACTGAGCAGCATTTCTCTGTGAGTTGCTGCTTCATACCTCCAATAATTGGTGGTGATAAGGGATATTGCATTTTTTGTATATGACAGCCTCACTCAAAATAAATGTGTTACTTATTGGAGGGTTTCATAAGCAAAGTAGCTGGATATGTATTGTATTATACATAAAACAAGGGTTCATGATCAAAGTATCTGATCAAAGTATCTGAAAAATGTAGCTGATCAAAGTAGCTGGAATATGTATTGTTTTATACATAAAATAAGGGTTCATGATCAAAGTATCTGAAAAATGTAACGTTTTATACTTTTGTCTTAATATTTGGTAGTAGTTGAAGGGATTCCACTCATACTCACAGTTTCACTGTCCTTGTAGATGACAAAAGCTGATAAGTCACATTTTCGACCAAATTGAGTTATGCATATGGTTGTGTTCAGAAAAATTAGATCTATAAGATGGTATAACTAGATATATTGTATCTCTGTAAATAGCTGAGATAATAACCTAAATTGAGAACTACATAACCCATACAACTTAGCAAACAGTTCAAATTAATTTACCTTGATCAATACTCGTACATAATATCAATTAATTCATAAAATTATTTTCAAATTGTAAAAAATTGATTACATTGTGACTTGAAACATTTGGCAAATGGCAAAATATGATATCTCTGACATCACTTGCAAAAAATCTTAAGTAGTTAATTCAAATAAATGTTTTAGCCAGTGATAAGAGTTATTAGTTTTATTAGGCAATCATCTCCACATCTGAAATTCAATGTATTACCTATTGGAAGGGTTCATGATAAAACTATCTGAAAATGAATTGTTTCATACTCTTGTCAGAATATTTGTTAGTAATTGAAGGAAATCGATCTATTCTCACTGTTTCACTGTCCTTCAATTGCCTGTAATAAGAGATATTGCTTTTTTTGCAATCAGCTGCTCATCTGAAATTCATGTATTACCTATTGTAAGGGTTCATAAGCAATAATTTGAGAAATATATTGTTTTATACTCTTGTCGTAATATTTGGTAGTAGTTAAAGGGATTCCACCCATACTCACTGTTACAGTGTCCTTCAATAGTCTGTGATAAGAGATATTTCTTTTCTTGTATATATGATAACCTCACTCAAAATCAATGTGTTACTTATTGGAGGGCTTCACTAACAAAGTAGTTGGAATATGTATTGTTTTATACTCTTGTCATTATATTTGGTAGTAGTTGAGGGGATTCTATCCATTCTCACAGTTGCACTGTCCTTTAATAGTCTGTGATTAAATATATTGCATTTTTTTGTATTCAGCAGCATCTCTCAAATACATGTGTTCCTTATTGGAGGGATTCAAAATCAAAGTAACCGCAATTTGAATTGTTTTATACTTTTGTCTTAATATTTGGTAGTAGTTGAAGGGATTCCACTCATACTCACAGTTTCACTGTCCTTGTAGATGACAAAAGCTGATAAGTCACATTTTCGACCAATTGAGTTATGCATATGGTTGTGTTCAGAAAAATTAGATCTATAAGATGGTATAACTAGATATATTGTATCTCTGTAAATAGCTGAGATAATAACCTAAATTGAGAACTACATAACCCATACAACTTAGCAAACAGTTCAAATTAATTTACCTTGATCAATACTCGTACATAATATCAATTAATTCATAAAATTATTTTCAAATTTGTAAAAAATTGATTACATTGTGACTTGAAACATTTGGCAAATGGCAAAATATGATATCTCTGACATCACTTGCAAAAAATCTTAAGTAGTTAATTCAAATAAATGTTTTAGCCAGTGATAAGAGTTATTAGTTTTATTAGGCAATCATCTCCACATCTGAAATTCAATGTATTACCTATTGGAAGGGTTCATGATAAAACTATCTGAAAATGAATGTTTCATACTCTTGTCAGAATATTTGTTAGTAATTGAAGGAAATCGATCTATTCTCACTGTTTCACTGTCCTTCAATTGCCTGTAATAAGAGATATTGCTTTTTTTGCAATCAGCTGCTCATCTGAAATTCAATGTATTACCTATTGTAAGGGTTCATAAGCAAATAATTTGAGAATATATTGTTTTATACTCTTGTCGTAATATTTGGTAGTAGTTAAAGGGATTCCACCCATACTCACTGTTACAGTGTCCTTCAATAGTCTGTGATAAGAGATATTTCTTTTCTTGTATATATGATAACCTCACTCAAATTCAATGTGTTACTGATTGGATGGCTTCATCAACAAAGTAGTTGGAATATGTATTGTTTTATACTCTTGTCATTATATTTGGTAGTAGTTGAGGGGATTCTATCCATTCTCACAGTTGCACTGTCCTTAATAGTCTGTGATTAAATATATTGCATTTTTTTGTATTCAGCAGCATATCTCAAATACATGTGTTCCTTATTGGAGGGATTCAAAATCAAGTAACCGCAATTTGAATTGTTTTATACTTTGTGTTAATATTTGGTAGTAGTTGGAGGTAATCCATCCATTCTCACTGTTGCAGTCTCCTTCAATAGTCTGTGATTAGGGATATTGCTTTTAGCAATTAGCTGGATATCTGAATTCAATGTATTACCTATTGTAAGGGTTCATGATCAAAGTATGTGGCAAATGTATATTTTTTTACTCCTTTCATAATATTTCATATGGTTGGAGGGTCTCCACCCATACTCACGGTTACAGTATCCTTAATTGTATGTGATAATCAATCAAACAACATTTCTATCCCATTGAACACAAAATACAAATCAATAATTCTATCCCATTTAACACAAAATACAAATTGCAATAAAAAAACAGGCTTCATGATGGTGTGTGCTGAAAATATAGAAAGAACGAAAAATACCTAGCCAACTATAGTTCCCATAGTCAATAATTCTTTTCAATGTAACACTAATGAAATCAAAATACAAATTTCTAATAAAATATCGCTTTTATTGTAACTGACAATATCCACATATTGGAACTGACAATATCCACATAATTTGAACTGACAATATCCACATAATTTGAACTGACAATATCCACATAATTGGAACTGACAATATCCACATAATTTGAACTGACAATATCCACATAATTTGAACTGACAATATCCACATAATTGAAACTGACAATATCCACATAATTTGAACTGACAATATCCACATAATTGGAACTGACAATATCCACATAATTGGAACTGACATATCCACATAATTGGAACTGACAATATCCACATATTTGAACTGACAATATCCACATAATGGAACTGACAATATCCACATAATTGGAACTGACAACCTTGCTTTATTCCATCTAAGAAGGAATTATTCTCGAGAATATTCTCTATATAAATGATTTTTAACAAAATTACTATGGCCCTTTAAAAAATTATCAAGTAGCTCTTCATAATTATTATAATAATTATCCTGAAGCAAGAGCCTTGAAATGGAGAAATTCTACAGTCTCTGTTCATAGTGTAAATTTTAGTGTGTGTGTTTTGTGTGTGACAGTCGTTGTACAAGACCAAGCCGAGGAGCTGAAGGAGGAGGCTGAGGAGAGGTCGCGATCCGTTCTGGAGCTGGAGGAGGAGAGGAGCAGCCTGGCACACCAGCTGCAGATCGCGTTGGCGCGTGCGGACAGCGAGGCGCTCGCCAGGTCGATTGCCGAGGAGACGGTCGGCGACCTCGAAAAGGAGAAGACCATCAAGGAGTTGGAGCTCAAAGACTTGCATGCCCGCCACAGAGCTGACATGGCGGCCTTGGACTCCAATTTGGTTAAGGTCAGTTTATTTCTAGCAATTTATCTTAAGTGTATTATAATAACTAATAATAATATCTAGTGACCTGGCTGGCTCAGGTCTGGTGTAAGAGTTTTCAGGTCGCAACTGATCAATTTCAGGGCCTCTGACATGACCTACCGAATGCTTTCCAGGCAGCCGGGACCGACGAATTAACGTGTCCATTCAAAACAAGGGAGTGGCTCTAGATAAATGTCTTGCCCGGGCCGGGATTTGAACCCGGGCCTCTGAATCATAAAGCCAGCATCTGATCCACTCGACTACGGCCACTCCATAAGTGTATTATGAACTTTGGAATCATTTTTTGGGGTAACTCCAGCAGTGTAGTGGAGGTGTTTAGATTACAGAAGTGGGCATTGAGGGTGATGATAGGGGAGTCAATTCGAACTAGTTGTCGGCCCTACTTCAGAGAACTTGGAATCCTCCCACTCCCAAGCCTTTATATTCATAAAACAATCTGCTTTTAAAAAACACATGAATGAGTTCAATGCAGGAGAAATATTTCACCAATATTCAACCAGACACAGAAATAATTTGAGAGATGATGCACACCGAAGTACTATATATGAGCGAGGGATAAGGAGTTCAAGTATCTGGATGTACAACTTATTGCCATCTCACATGAAAGAAACGTCAGGTAAAGTTTTTAGACTTTTATTGAAAAAAGAGCTGCTATCCATATGTGCCTACTCAGTGGAGGAATATACTGATTTTTTTCGCCACACTGCACAGAAAGCAGCTGTTTTCCAGTCCCTACGTAGATCTGAAAGACATTGTTTGCAGACGACTCTTGTTTGACGTCAGAACAGGTTTCTTTCCGGCTAAGGCCGGAAAGAATACCCTTTCCGGCCGCTAAATTTCAAGTGTGCTAAAACAGCTGATCAAAAAACTTTTCATTATTTGAGTTTATTATTCAATAATTAAAACATTTATAATAATATTATCTTATTGTCATTTGAAAGAATAAAAAAGTATAAACTCAACCTCCCACATAATTGAACATAATCTTTTAGGTTATTTAGACAAATCAGAATAAAAAATAAAAATACTTGGACAATTTCCTGATATTCAGAGTACCTCTGCTAGAGCTATGACCTTCCACTTTTGCTTTCGGAAAATTTATTTATTTATTTGTCTGTGTGGCGAAAAATAGTTTGAATATACTATTACAAACTTCAAGATGGAGGTTAAAGAAGATAGATAACATTTTACTTTTTGATTAATGAGAAATTGACAAATCCTTATACCTCTTTTACAGGTGGTCAGTGGATGAAATGATAATAATAATAAAAGTGTGTGATTACATTGGATGCGTATGAGCAAATACACGCTTGGTTATGCATGACCAAGCTTGCAGATGAGAATTAAATCTGGAAAAAGCTGTGAGGAATACTCACACTGAAAGCGTGCACTTGCTGGTTGCGTTCAGCGTGTGAGCAGCTACATGCAAGTCACAACGTGTTTCGATGGCACAAATTGTGTTTTTCATCTCATGCATGATTCGACTTGCACTTGCACATACATGCATCTAATGTGATCACTCCCTTAGGCTAGGCGCGCACCAGTAAGTTAAGACAAGTCTAGTCACGTTCAGTCACGTTTAGTCACAATACTTCACATTGTTGTTTATGACGCAACTCACACTGATTAGTCTTTGCAATTAGACATGTCCTCATAAGCAACTATGTGAAGTATTGTGACTAAACGCGACATAGAGGGTGGTTTATAATAATAAACATTAGAATTATTATTAGTATTGAACTCAGGTATAAATAGAAAATAATCTACTCACCTCAACATTAATGTTCAAGATCTGAACATTAGATCTATAGAGACAAGATCTATATAGACAAATTACATACTGAATTACAATATACAAACGTTTATGAAAATACATACTCCCATCAGGTTGGACGACTTATTTCAATATTTCGATTCATCCCTGAGTGTGTGCTTATTCAAGTTGTGCTCTTTTCAATAACAGGTGGATCCATTCAATAAGTTTTGTATCAGTAGAACTATCATTCAACGTTCGTTCTGTATCATCAGAAGCTAGATTCATTTGATACATTTTGTATCAGTAGAACTAGTATTCAACATACATTCTATAACATCAGAAGATAGATTCATTTGATAAGATTTGTATCATTCATTCATTCCATACCATCAGACGATAGATCCATTTGATACGTTCTGTTTCAGTGAACTATCAATCAACATTCTTTTTGTATCATCAGAAGATAGATCCATTTGATACGTTCTGTTTCAGTAGAACTATCATTCAACATTCATTCCGTATCATCAGAAGATAGATCCATTTGATACGTTCTGTTTCAGTAGAACTATCAATCAACATTCGTTCTGTATCATCAGAAGATAGATCCATTTGATACGTTCTGTATCAGTAGAACTATCATTCAACATTCATTCCGTATCATCAGAAGATTCATTTGATACGTTTTGAATCAGTAGAACAACATTAATCTGTATCATTCGAATATAGATTCATTTTATACGTTCAGTATCTCTAGAACTAGGTAGTATTCAACATTCATTCTGTATCATCAGAAGATTGATTCATTTGATGCGTTCTGTATCAGTAGCATATTGTTAAACATTCATTCCGTATCATCAGAAAATAGATTCATTTGATACGTTTTGAATCAGTAGAACTAGTATTCAACATTAATCTGTATCATTCGAATATAGATTCATTTTATACGTTTTGTATCAGTGCAGTGGAACTATCATTCATCATTCATTCCGTATCATCAGAAGATAGATTCATTTGATACGTTTTGTATCATTAGATCTATCATTCATTATTCGTTATGTATCATCATAAATAAATTCATATAATTCGTTTTGTATAAGTAGAACTATCATTCAACATTCGTTCTGTATAAGTAGAACTATCATTCAACATTCGTTCTGTATCATCAGAAGATAGATTTATTTGATACGTTTTGTATCAGGAGATTTATTATGCTCAACTCACACTTACGCGACTCAGGTCGAGTTGAGACCCGACTCTACTCGAGAGCATGTGTTTTCAAATGGTGACAGTCGCGGAGACTAGAGTCGACTGGTCTGAGTGTCACCATTGGAAACACAAGCTCTCGACTAGAGTCTAGTCTCTTCTTGACCTGAGTCGCTTAAGTGTAAGTTGATCCTTATTGAACATTCGTTCTATATCATCAGAAGATGATACATACTCAATCAGATTGGACGACTTATACAATTCGTGATTCATTCCTGAGTGTGTGCTTATTCAAGTTGTGTCCTTTTCAATAACAGATAGATCCATTCGATCTATTTTGTATCACTATCATTCATTCATTCATTCTGTATCATCAGAAGATTAATTCATTTGTTACTTTTTGTATTTGTAGAACTATCATTTAACACTCATCCTGTATCATCAGAAGAGAATAACTCATTGTGTTGTTGTGTAAACATTATAAATGCACAATTTAAGTTGAGTAATTTAAATGATTGACAAGTCCTTACACCCCTTTGAGAGGAGGTCAGTGGCTGCTAAATTATCTATCTATCTATCTATCTATTATATTAATGGAAAGTTGTATTATGTTTTCTTATTTGTGCAGTTGAAGGAGAGAGAGACTGAAAACAAGAAGACCATCGATCAACTAATGAAAGACAAAGAAGACCTAAGTCACCAAATGAAATTGATGCAAGAAGGTAAGCAATATTCCATCTTAGAAAAAAAGAAAATAATAATTTTTGATTGAGCGGCCTGATAAGCTAGCCAGCTTATGGTGATTATCATAGAGAAACAAAGTAGATATCCCATGGTATAGGGCGTTTATGTCACATTTTTTACTGTTAACTCAAGTCGATTATTGTCGATTAAACTATGTGGAATAAGATATTCATTTGAAGATAGATTACAATATGATATTTTCATCTTCTTCCAGAAAGAAAGGTTTAACAGAAAAGAGACTGTTACCATAGATAAACAATAACGTAAATAGATATTATTTATTCATTTACAATGCAAATACCACTAATGTAATAACATTGAAAGATAAAATAATAAGGTAGTCCTTGTGCTATTTTTCTTCCAAATTTATAGGTGATATCCCATGGTACAGGGCGTTTATGTCACAACTTTCACTGTTAACTCAAGCCGATTACTGCCGATTATTGTCGATTTTTACTGTTTTGGTCGTGTAAGATTGTATGAACGGTACAATATGAGAGACTACCAGCGTCACACAGCTTTACGGGTAAATTGTGTAGTACAGTCATAAGCAGTGTGTCACAAAGTAAAATTGTGACGAGAAAATAATAAATAATATTATTGAAAGACGCTCGGCTATCAGCAATGCTAGCCGACCGCGGAGATAAGGGAGGTACCGATGGCGCACCATCTTCCGCGCATCGAGACGTTTTCCACCGCCTCTGGCGGCGGCTCAACTCCATCCCCTCCACTTTGGGGGAGTATTTAAACGCCGGACGAGCCCAGTCCACAGCATTCCGCTCACAACCTTCCTGCTCCTGGTACAGCGGCCCGTGGCTGCCGTACGTCCCCGACCTCCTGCCCTGGTACAGCGGCCCCTTGGCTGCCGTACGTCCTAACCTCCATCTCCCTAGGGCACAGCGGACCGTTGTCTGCCGTCCCTGTCCTCCCATATACCTAGGGCACAGCGGACCGTTGTCTGCCGTCCCTGTCCTCCCATCTCCCTAGGGCACAGCGGACCGTTGTCGCCGTCCCTGTCCTCCATTCCCCAGGGCACAGCGGACCGTTGTCTGCCGTCCCTGACCTCCCATCACCCTAGGGCACAGCGGACCGTTGTCTGCCGTCCCTGTCCTCCCATTCCCCAGGGCACAGCGGACCGTTGTCTGCCGTCCTGACCTCCCATCTACCTAGGGCACAGCGGACCGTTGTCTGCCGTCCCTGACCTCCCATCACCCTAGGGCACAGCGGACCGTTGTCTGCCGTCCCTGTCCTCCCCTTTCCCCAGGGCACAGCGGACCGTTGTCTGCCGTCCCTGTCCTCCCCTTTCCCCAGGGCACAGCGCACCGTGTCTGCCGTCCCTGACCTCCCATCTACTAGGGCACAGCGGACCGTTGTCTGCCGTCCCTGTCCTCCCATATACCTAGGGCACAGCGGACCGTTGTCTGCGTCCCTGTCCTCCATCTCCCTAGGGCACAGCGGACCGTTGTCTGCCGTCCCTGTCCTCCCATTTCCCCAGGGCAAGCGGACCGTTGTCTGCCGTCCCTGACCTCCCATCACCCTAGGGCACAGCGGACCGTTGTCTGCCGTCCTGTCCTCCCATTTCCCCAGGGCACAGCGGACCGTTGTCTGCCGTCCCTATCCTCCCATTTCCCCAGGGCACAGCGGACCGTTGTCTGCCGTCCCTGACCTTCCATTCCCCCAGGGCCAGCGGACCGTGTCTGCCGTCCCTGACCTCTCATCTCCCTAGGGCACAGCGGACCGTTGTCTGCCGTCCCTGTCCTCCATTTCCCCAGGGCACAGCGGACCGTTGTCTGCCGTCCCTGTCCTCCCATTTCCCCAGGGCACAGCGGACCGTTGTCTGCCGTCCCTGTCCTTCCATTCCCCCAGGGCACAGCGGACCGTTGTCTGCCGTCCCTGACCTTCCATTAACCCAGGGCACAGCGGACCGTTGTCTGCCGTCCCTGTCCTCCCATTTCCCCAGGGCACGCGGACCGTTGTCTGCCGTCCCTATTCTTCCTCTCCCAGGGCACAGCGGACCGTGTCTGCCGTCCCTATTCTTTCCATCCCCTCAGGGCACAGCGGACCGTTGTCTGCCGTCCCTATTCTTCCTTCTCCCCAGGGCACAGCGGACCGTTGTCTGCCGTCCCTATTCTTCCTTCTCCCCAGGGCACAGCGGACCGTTGTCTGCCGTCCCTATTCTTCCTTCTCCCCAGGGCACAGCGGACCGTTGTCTGCCGTCCCTATCCTTTCTGTCCTCCTTTTCCTACCCACTGGAGCGGAACCGAGGCCGTAAGGCCCATACAAAATTACATCAAAGTGGTGTCATCAGAGAAGAGGGCGACCTTCACGCCGTCAGAAGCACCAGGAGGTGCTGTTCACGCCAGCTGGGATCAAAGAAGAAGGAAGAAGAACTTCGACTTGCCTCCTTTCCCCGCCCACATTACGACTG
Organism: Nilaparvata lugens; assembly: GCF_014356525.2. Classification (NCBI taxonomy): domain Eukaryota; kingdom Metazoa; phylum Arthropoda; class Insecta; order Hemiptera; family Delphacidae; genus Nilaparvata; species Nilaparvata lugens. The sequence goes on along the minus strand of NW_024093160.1, from coordinate 3,032 downwards.
AGCGAAGTATCCAGGAGCAACACCTGGGTATCAATCACCCACCTCTGAAGCTACTCAGGGTGTACGTGATAAGTGTACTAATAGTATTAGAGTTTGAATAGGATACCCTATGGAGGATTCTCTTGTACGAAGTATTTATAGTATTATAGAACAGAAAGAAGTTGTTCATTAGTCCCTAGACTAGATAGCAATCTATCGTTGAAAAAAAAGCTTTACGAGTAAAGAACTACGTGGACTATCGGCTTGAGATAACAGTAAAGGTTACGACATAAATGCCCTATACCATGGGATATCTACTTATGTTATGTTTCTGTATGATATTGTTTACTACAGAGATTCACAGTGATTATACTGCCTATTGGTATGCTACTCTTTCAAATATTCATGAAAAAATTAGCTTTGTCCTCATTCCCTAAGGAAAGATACAGGTTCTATGTGTTGCGAATGAACAAGGAAGATCGAATGAATAACAATGACAACTTGAGAGACAAAGCAAAGTTTTCATTTATTTTCTTGATTATGAATAAATACATAATGAATTATGTGAGCACTCACCTTTACTAAACTCTTCACCTCATAAAATTATAAGAATCTTGGAACAAACCAGACATTTCTTTTATATCGTTCAGAGGTTGAGTAAGGATAAAACAAAGCAAATAATCAGCCTTCATGTTGCCTACTTGAACACTGCGCCTCAGTTCACTTTTACCTCCAGTTATATCAAACTCAGTGCGTACAGTCTGGGTCCTGTAGCTTTGCCTATTGGCGGAGGGCCACGACTACAATACTACCCGTTCAAAAACATCGAACATTTTTGGTATCTTTCCAAAAGCAACAGAGGCTCTTTTGTATCTTCTCAAAGCAAACGTGTTGCATCCGAGAAGATACACAAGGAGCACAAATGTATCTTCCATAAAAACAGATGCTCTTTTGATCTTCTCAAAAGCAACATGTTGCATCCGAAAATATACACAAGGGCTTCAATGTATTTCCCCATAAGCAACAGATGCTCTTGTATCTTCTCGAAAGCAACATGTTGCATCCGAGAAGATACACAAAGAGCCTTAATGTATATTCCAAAAACAGCAGATGCTCTTTGTTGTTCTCAAAAGTAACATGTTGCATCCGAGAAGATACACAAGGAGCACAAATGTATCTTCCATAAGCAACAGATGCTATTTGTATCCTCTCAAAAGCAACGTGTTGCATCTGAAAAGATACACAACCTATCAGCTGACATTCGTTCAACATGCTATTTCCATTGTTTGTGATACTTTGCGTCTCTCTCATTCATGAAGAATCTCTGTGTTTAGGGAGCTTCCTTCAAGGAACCTCTTTAGGAAGATCCCTCCATCTATAGTGAGGTCTACGTTATAATGGCATGGATAAAGAGAGAAGAATATCGATGCGATTCCCTGCATTAATTAATTATATTTCTACACTGTCAAAAACATAATTGGCATCGTTGTGGACCTAGAAAAGGATGGTACAACCGGCTTTGTCGAATTATAGACAAGGATAGCAAAACCAAAGTTGATCAAATACTGTCATTATAACGTGGACCTCACTATAGGGTCTTTGAAGCCTGATGATTTTGCAAAGCCGTGAATATCACCCCGCGAACCATACCTTGCCTATGCGTTTCAAAGTCACAGAGGCAGAGCTAAGGGACTCGTACTGTAGTGCTGCATGCAACGTGTCTGCTCTACGTTCGCGATCTATGAGCTGCTTAGCTCATCATTTCAATTTCAATCTATAATTGCAATTAAATTTCAATTTATAATTTCATCCTAAACATCTGATAATCAGGCAGAGGATGAGTAAAAATTTGACATGTATCAGTCATGAGTCATAAATTTTACAATGAATAACATCCATTAAATGGGTAATAATGAGTGGTGGCTTGTTGTGCAGATGTGCGATCAGCGGCCGGCTCTGTGGAGGAATTGGAGCGCCTGCGCAACAACTGAAACAGGAGCAGATGCTGAAGGCGCAGGCTGTCAACCAAGCTGCCGAGACATGAACCGCAAGGACGTTAACGCAGCCGCTAGTGGCAAGGGCAAGAGCAAGGTGTCCTCGGCCGATCTGCGCCGCAAGGAGAAGGCGTGCCGCAAGTTGCAGCAGGAATTGACGCAGGTATGTATCGCGAGCAAATTGTAAAAATATGACAACAAGCACAAAATGTTTGACAAACGGTTGATATGGTTGTGTTGATAAATACCACAGCTTTGCCATGGTTAGACAAATCCTCTATCACATACCAAAACATTATTTGTGCAACTCTCTCATCTATTGTCCCTTGAGTTTTTTAACAAACATGTTTGTCGAATATGTGAGTCATTAGGAGATAAGTCTTTTTCGCCACACTTGGATGTAATGAGCTGGTTTACGTGCGTCATATGGAGGCCGAAAGTGATTGTTTTCCGACCAGGCCGGTAAAACTTTACGGCCCTAGGGCTGTAAAATGCCTTGAATAACAGCTGATCGTGTCCGATCTCACAAAAATCATAGAGAGATAATCTCATAATGACTGTAATAATCTATATAATTATGTATCGTGAATCGCGGTATTATGTCTATAATAATATATTTTATAAATTACTGTTTCATAATTTAATATTTATTATTGTGTTTTGATATCAAACAATAGAATACGATGATATATCTCCATACCGGAACAATATAATGTGGGCTACATTGTCCTTGTCAGAAAGGTACGTATCGCAAGTATTTGAAAGTGAAGAATCGAATTTGAATTCAAAGTACAATAATTGTATCAATATTTAATGTGAGGTAGAGTAATAATTGTTTCTTTTTATTATCGAATTCCACTTCTTAATGCAATACAATCAACAATAATAAATAATAAGCAAATACAGCACAGATCTGAAGTTTAAGGTAAGCCTACTGGTGAAACTCAGCCTTGACTGAAAAATTCCTAGTAATTTTTCCGTAATTCATTATTAAAACTTTTAGATATTTTTCTTCAATATTAAACCATATAGAAAACATTAGGCCCACTCAAGATTGAA
>NW_024093159.1:0-11990 GCF_014356525.2 Nilaparvata lugens | reverse complement strand
TAGTTTTAATGTAGGCATTTTATTTTATTAAAGTTTTAATTTTCTAGTAGTGCCAAGTCCTAAAAAGTTTTATTGTGTTGCTTCATCATGACTTCATCATGTTGCTTCATACATTGTATGAATAATTGTTTCTTGAAATAACCGCTATAAGGTCAAAATATAATTTAGGGAATTTAATTCATTGATACTTCCATCACAGTATTGTATCAACAAAGCCTGTTATTGTTCCAGTTAATAATTTTGATTGAGAATAGTCCTTTTTGATTTTATTAGTGATGGAAGATAATTTATTATATTTTTTTCTAAAGAAGTACAGAAAGTAGAGAAGAAAGTTTTCAGTTATGTTACATTTGAGTTATTGTTTCTGAAGATATATTATTGTAGAGTATTGTTGACAATCAGTAAGATAATCTTTAAATTGGAATGTAAATTTTAATATTAAGTCAAGTTTGACTTGCCAAAGTTTGTTTTTTTTTACTTTCCTTGCCCTATTATTACTATAGGTAAGGAAAGTATTGCATTCCGAAAAAAATTAAGGTACCCCAATTTCCAAATTTCCATACGTTTCAAATTTGGAACTTAAGGTCCTTACAGTATAAGGATCTGACATGAACAATTTCGATCAAATGCTATTCAAGATGGCGGCTAAAATGTCGAAAATGTTGTCAAAAACAGGGTTTTTCGCGATTTTCTCGAAAACGGCTCCAACGATTTTGATCAAATGTATACCTAAAAAAAGTCATTGATCAACTGCCACAAGTCTCATCTGTAAAAATTCCAAGAGCTCCTCCCCATCTATGCAAAGTTTGATTTTAGATTCCCAATTATCAGGCTTCAGATACAATTACAAAACATTTCAAGGAAAAGATTGAGAATAAAAATCTCTACAATTAAATGTTCAGTAACATTTTCACCTTAAATTGAAAATAAGCTTGAAGTTCGATAAAATAAGAGTATTAAATTGCAAACTGTTGCAACTGTTGATTCTATTAAATCATTCCTACTGGAGAGATAGCAGACTCCGTGTGTCCTGCAGCATATTGTCCTGTGACCAGCTGACTTAGATCTTGAATAGTAGACTTGAGATGCGTGGGAACACTAGCATCAGGTGATCAATTTTCATAACTGCAAGGAAATCTGTGTGAGTGCGCCACACCAGATTTTTCTGACTGTGTTTTTTCTCATGGCATTAAGGCTTTTAACTGAATGCTAATTTATTAAATTATACCAGAATTTTTGAATTATTTATGAGAAAGATCCATTAATTCTGATACAAAGAATCAGTAGTATAAATAAGGATTCAGTAGAATGAGAGAATTTAAATAATCTTTAATCAACAGATAAATTCTGTTTTAGTTTTTGATGAATTGTAGGAAGAGTTAATATTAATGCTGTAATACATTTATTTACAGCGGTCATGTATGACCCCAAACCACTTCATGTAACTTTTGGTAACCTTGATGATAAACTTAGGAGAGTGCAGTGTAGTGGAACAAAAGGTTCATTCAAGAATGTCAATCAAAGGTGGGGATTCGAATTTTAGAGATGGGTTATATGGGTTATTATCGACGAAATTTGAGTTCTATAGGTTTTGAGTTTTATTTCGGAAATTTATATGGTAATATGAAACTGATAATATTTGGTTTGGTGACATATTACTATCTGACATAGGAAGTAATTATGCCCCTCAGATCAGAGGATAAAGGCAGAGGATAAAGGTAATATAACGTGTTGAATTCAATTTAATTGTCCTGTCTCCATGCATGACCAATCTTGTTATATTCTATTTTATCTCCATTCTCCATTCCTGCCACAAAACTGTTTGAAGTCCAGTGAAGAGAATAGTGAGGCACTGTCACTGGCAATGATGGTAGAATTGTAGAATTTGATTGATTGTAGAATTTGTTGTAGGTGCTGCTGCTGTCATCAAAATTTCAGCGATTTCTTATATGAATTAAATTATTTTTCTACATTTCACTCCGGTCTGTACACCCTTTGCTACACATTATTTACAGGTTCTTCATTCTCGTTACATACTAAATATGAGTAAACTTTGGATCGAAGCCCTACAATCTATGGACAGGTTTTGATGCAGTCTCATCCTTGAACTTTCCTACACTTTATTTCTCTCCATGGAAAAGCATGGGTGGTAAGGAGGGTAATTACTAGTGTCGAAAAGGCTCAAATTTTCTTATCAACTGATACACGTCTTCGACTTTTACGTTTAAAAGAAAACTATCTGTATCAGTCATACAGAGTCTATACGATCCCATGGTAATAATTTTTTTAATTTGCAATAGAAAAAATCGTACATATGGAATTTACTCAACTCCAGTACGGAAAAGCTGGAATAGACAGGCTTGTTCATTTTTAGTTTCCAACTTGCGAGAGAAAACTGTGATCACGTTCGGACTAATTAGTTTGCCAGCGTTTACATAGTGGATTTGAAATGTACTTATCTAACCGTATTTCACCGGATATTGTTAACATTGATTTGCTTACGACTAGATTGAATTTTTTTCCCAAAGATCAGATTGCAACAGGCCTTAACGAAGGATATTTCAATTTATTTTTCGCGTTCTGTCTATTCCGGATATTGAAGTCGATGTAGCTTTTTCAGGGAGATTGGGAAAGCTAATGACGCGATGCACTTTCAATAATTGTAAGCCGAGCTCAAGGTAGAGCTTTAAATGATGTAGTGAACAATGTACTTTTCACGGTCGAAAGTGTGTTCATGAGCTTTTTGGTTCCAGTTTGACCGTTCTCATTTGTTTGGTAGTTTGACAGCAATCGCGCGCGGTGTTTGGTGGAGAGGTGCGAGTGGGAAGCTGGCGTGCTTATCATGTAACTCTTGAGGGTACTTGAGATCACATTCTATTATATATCGGTGTCTAGAAACGGTTCAGCACAAAGGCCGCAGTTTACCGAATTTTGAAATTCGCGCTCTTGACTTTCGGATAAAGCTTGCATCTGAATTTCTCATTTCATATCCTCATACAAAATGTCGCCGAGATCTGTAATTTCCTGGAGAAATTTCTCCATGATTTTTTCATCTAAACTACTCGATCTATGGAGTACAGGTCCGTAGGCGATTTCCCCGTTCACATCGATAACAACAAAACATAGCCGCAGGGAATATGTCGTGCTGTTTTCTTTGTATAGCTATGCTTGATTTCATCCCAATCGGATTCATCATCATCATTATTATCGATATTAACAACATAAGTTTCTAAATCCGTGTAAATGGTGTACTTTTTCTTCAACGTAGCACCTAGTTTCTTGAATTTAATTGTCTCTCCGCATTTAGGATATGAAACTTGCTGTGATTGAAACTTGGAACAAAGCTGTTCATGTTTCATCAAATTTGCTTTACCATCACAATTTTTAGATTTCAGCGATGTAAATCTATGAAAACAAAAATTGCAAACATGGACTTGTCCGTTGCATTTTGAAAGGTAGGAGAGAAGACGCAATAGCTTGTTTTTCCCGTTCGCGGTATTTACTAAACAGAAATGAGTTTTTCCTGCATCACCTTTTAGCATTAAAAGGTTAATTTGGTGCTTACGCGTGCGGAAAATGCTTGTGCGGTAGGGGAAAAACTTTTTGTTGTCATATGTGATGACATGAATTGCAATATCTGGATTTAGCATTTCAAATTCTTAATATCGCATGTCGTCACCGGGAAATTTACTCCTCGCGTATTAAGTGTGTGAGCAAACTTGCTCAAATACTTTACATTCAAGTCCGAGTTCCTTGGCTTCTGATGGAAATACGCGAGCACTGACCATAAAAAGCATTTTTCGTCAGACCGATTTTTGACATTCATAATATATTTTTTTGTTTAAGAAATTGCGGTGTTTGAATGAAACTGGATGTGAGATTGGATTAAATTTAATCACGTTCACATCCAGTGACTCAATTTTCTTCAAAACCCAACCGCTGCCGTGTCGAACAAAGTTGTCAAATGATGACATGATTTTCTCACAGCCAAGATGAAATGATTGTTAAATCTTCATAGTTCTCAAGCACGTTTAGCGCTATGTTGGAGTAACTATGAATTTTTTTAGAGATGAGACAGTCTCGCTAACTTCATCATCCATCACCACTAATTTATACAGCAAAACATTCAGTACGATGAACCACTCCACGTTCGCGTCATGGCGTGCTGCGTGGTCCCTAATTATATCGAAACTGCGCCGTTTTGATTTCTTGAGCACGTTTTCGATACTGATTTCCTCAGGATCGTTGATGGTTATGCGATGATGCACCACTGCGGAATTGACACGTGTAGTCTGCGTTCCCTCGGCATGATGTTAGATTCTGAAAAACAAAAGAATAATGATCAGGATGATATAGAGTACAACAGCATGTTTAGTTGTGAATTGACATGCTAGAAGAAGGCTGTGTGTGAAAATGATATCTCAAGATCACATAATGTTGTATGAAAGATTAAGATTATTATCTTTTGATAAAGATGGTCGAAATCTTTCCGCATTTGTCCGCGGAAAACATGGCAAAAGAGGGATTTATATTCTCATCTGCACCAGACATTGTGCGATGTGTATTTTGTTCAATTTGTTTGGGGAAATGGGAAGAAAGTGACATACCAGCAATAGAACATGCAAGCTGCAGTCCGAACTGTAGAAGGAAGATAATATAACAATTGAAGAGGAGAATTTCGATAATAATATTCTACAAGAATATGAAGAAAGATATTTAACTTTCAATCGTGTAGAAGATTCATCGTTCAAGGAGAGTATTTTGAAAAGCATCATCTACATTGTGACTTTTGTAAATCATTATCCAATAAAGCAGAGTATTTTGCGAGAAATGGTTATTTCTTACATAAAAATCCATTCTATCTGCATGTGTCTATTGCAAATATATTATCGAAAATCCATTTGAAAAGTAATGCATTTACGTTTTGTTTATATGAAGAGTGTGAGAAAGAAGAGCGGGGGTTGGATGTTCTGGATATAGCGTATCGTAAAGATGAGGTAAAATCGCATGCATGCAGTATATTGTAGAAGTTTTTTTATCCTCCGAGGACAAAAACCGTCCTCCGAGGACAAAAATTGTCCTCCAAGGACAATTTTCCTCTCCTCCACAGAGGAGGATAAAATCAAAGTAAAAGTACTTACATGTACTGGTTGATGCTGTGTGAATCTCCTCAACTGCACAGGGGCTATGGTATGATTGATTCCTCTCAGGGTGTTTGCCTCGACGAGAGCTCAACTGGTTATGAGGTCTGAAACTCAAGTTGAGAGGTGAGAAAATGCTGTGAAAACAATGAAATATTAATATCTGATAATATTGAAATCAATCGAGAGCGAGAATGCTATTCAAATATGTTTGAGTGAGCCCATGTTGAAATGTTGTGAAAACAATGAAATATTAACCCGTTTCATCCCAAATTATTATTTTTTCATTTTTTCTTAGTTTATACGAAAAGTTTACTTTAGTATTAATATTCACTATAGATATACTATAAAATATGCAAATTTGTAGATACAAACAAAACAAGCATGTCGACATATGTCGACAGTGGGAATGATCGGTCCCAGGTAGATAAAACAGATGCATGTCTACATTTGTCGACAGTGGGAATGAACGGTGGGGTGTATTCTGGTAGTTGAAAAAGTACCATTATTTATGTGTTTTATTTCATCATTAAATTACAAATTACTTGACAATTGATTATGAAAACGTTATTACATCATTACATTACAAATTACTTGACAATGATTTTTAAAAAGGTTATTGCATCATTACATTGTTAATTATGTACTTGACGAATCCTTAGCGGGTGTGGAATGCCTCTGCACACAACACATGGCAACCAACTTTGCATATTTTGCATTTTTTTCTGGTTGCTTTGGAACACAATGCACAGCGTACTTGTTTTCGACGGTCTCCAGAAAATGATCCTTACCACTGAAACGAACTCCGGCAGACCCTATTAGACACTTTCATACTTGGTTCCTGAAGAGGGCGAGGGGTTGTGCATGTTTGTAAATAAGTGCGGAATGTATCTTGTAAAACCAAGGAGATCAAGTTTGTTTTCCACCCCTTTGTGTCATTCTGTACAATAACCAAGCATTGTTCATACTAACATTCAAGAGGTATGCAATGATCGGCCAATACCACTTCTTATACGGATGTTATCCGGTATGCAGCAACATTCTCGTCTAATCTATCCACCCCACCCATATGCAAATTATACCAGTTCACAATTAGGCTGAGGAATAATTATGTGCTTTTTCTGATGACTTGACCAACGTTTTGCTTTTCCCATTGGCTGAACACCTGTTGCTGTTGATGCCATTGTAAAGACACTATTATCCATGTATCTTACAAGGGTTATATAGTGTCTGTATCAGTGACTTGATGGAAAGTTCCTCTTGGCTCTTTTTTAGATCTTGAGGCTGGCGGAGAGGGGCACCCTGTACTCTGTCTACTCTGATTGTTCCTGTTCCGTAGTGTCCATTATTTCGCAATTCCTCCAGTAGTTTGAGAGATCTGAAGAAGTTGTCAAAGAAGAAACAGTATTTCCTATCTGATGGAAGTTCGGAAATTAGGTCCATTACAACTGACCCTCCCACACCGAGTTCTGGATTTGTTGCACCAGTCGATTTGCCCTGATATGGTTCCATTTGAATTGCATATCCTAACCTTGTAGCAAGCATCCAAACTTTGTAGCCAAATCTAATAGGCTTTCCATGGATATGTGTTTTGCGCCATGTCTACCAAAATATGGTACCATGGACTCATCGATTGAAAGATAGACATCACCAGGAAAGTACTGAAGCCATCGTTCGTTCAATACACATGACTGGCCGGACTTTAGCAATTTGTCATCTTTGTCAATCTTTACATTTTCACAGAAGTGGATGTAACGTAGGAATCTTCAAACGATTACGTGACATAGCACTTGAAACTGCCTCATGATGGGTGTCTTCTGCTGTTTCCCAGTACATTCTGTAACGTGCCATTGTGTTATAGCCAGACAAAAAAATCTGGTGTGGTACAATCACACAACTTCCTGCTCATATTCGAAACTTCGATCAGACTTTTGTATATGTGTATATATAATTGTTTCAGAGTACTTTTTCCTTTGTGTAAATTGTGAAATTCAATGATTTTTTTAATCGTCATTTTTTAAAGTCGTCAAAACAGCTGTTCTACAGATGAAATATCTCGACTATGTGTTCTTTTTTGAACTGCTCTACCTACCTACCTCATGCACGAGAAGGAGGTTACAAAGTCCATTTCTCAAGGATGGGGTGGACCCCCCATTAGTTTCCAAGAAAGGAGACTCTGCCAGTAATAGAGCTGATAAATAACTATACAGAGTATGAATTTGAAAAAATCGGTCAAGTTATTTTGAAAAATCGTGAAAAACAGTGTTTTTAGTAATTATCCGCCATTTTTCTCAAGAATATTACGGAGCTCCTGCAATTTTCCAAGGAAAAACTCATGTCATTTGATAGGACTTATGAATAGCTACCATGGCTTGAATTTGAAGAAAATCGTTAGAGCCGTTTTCGAGAAACCGTGAAAAACTGGTTTTTGGTCATTATCCGCCATTTTTCTCAAGAATATTATGGAGCTCATGGAATTTTCCCAGAAATGAGGACTCATGCCAGTTGATAGTGCTTATGAATATCTATCCATGGTATGAATTGAAGTAAATTGTTAGAGCCATTTTCGATAAAAACGTGAAAAACATGGTTTTTTAGTAATTATCCGCCATTTTTTCCGCCATCTTGAATTGAATTTTATTGAATTTCTTATTGTCGGGTCCTCATGGTATAGGGACTTAAGTTAAAATTTCAAGTCGATCGGTTAATTAGGAATGGAGTTATCGTGTTCACAGACATACACACACACACAATACACACATACACACACACAGACCAATACCCAAAAATCATGTTTTGGACTCAGGGGACCTTGAAACGTATAGAAAACTTGAAATTGGGGTACCTTAATTTTTTTGGAAAGCAATACTTTCCTTACCTATGGTAGTAGGGCAAGGAAAGTAAAAGAATAGAAAAAAACTGACGTATTTCATTTTTCGAGGTAGAAAAATCCATATTTCCCTTTTCTCTAGCATATCGATTAGTACAAAAAACGATGTATTCAACCACTTCATTGTCAAAAAGAATTCAAATAGCTCTACTGGAGAATAGTCATTTTCCAAGAAATTTGCCCGAGTAAACTCTATAGAAGTCTTATCTCAATGTCATTTTCTTGCCATTTACGATTTTCTTGAGCACTTTCACCTTCTTCTTCTTCTTTTTGTTCACATCTTTCTTTTGTTTCCTCTTCTTCGAATTTTCTCAGTCACATTTCCACTAATCGTTCTTCAGTATTTTTATTTGTGCTTATTGATACACTCTCTTCTTCGTTTACTTCTTGTTCACATTTTCCTTCTTCTTCAGTATTTTCTTGACTTATTTCTTCTTCCTCTATTTCGCCAATTCTAAATTCAACTAGCCCATCATCAGTAACTTTCTTCCATCAATTCACCACGAGCCTCGGAGTTGGTTACCAGATAAATGATTTATGTTGCCTGTAGGAGTATCATCATCGAATCACACTCGCTGATGGCTGCATTTTCAGGTGGTCTATGAAAATGTTGATTCGACAATATCTTCATCTTCTTCTAAAATACTGGCAATTTCAGCGACCGTTAGCCTGAAAACAAACAAATAATGCAACAACTATCGCCCCTACCAGTCGTTCCCACTGTCGACATATGTGGACATCAATATTTAACCTTAGTATTGATAGATAAAAAACATAATTTCCATGTGAAACGCAAATAAGCATATTTAGGAACCCTATACTTACAATATTCAGTGTATAACTTCAATAAATAATATCATGAGTTTATATTGGGCTTACCATCAGTCCATGACATGATGAACGCTGGAGCAACTCACAAAAATCACGTATGCTTCTAACCAGAGGCAAAACTGCCATACTGTACGTGCTTGCCGACGCAGTAGTGCCAATATAATACCATGAAATTATTGTACAATTCTATACAGAGGAAATTCCTACAAAAAATTCCCAATGTCAGTGTAGACAAATGTCGACAATGGGAAGAAACGGGTTAATAACAGATAATATTAGAAATCATCGAGAGGTGAGGATGCTATTCAAAAAATGTTTGAGTGAGCCCTATGTTGAAATGGTGTGAAAAACTGAAATATTTAATAACTGAACTGAAATCAATAAGATCATGAGAGCCTATTAAAAATATGTTTGAGTGAATTGACATGGAGGATTTCAGCTTCTAGCAGGTGTTTTCACGTCCCATGCAGAGTTCTAGATGAGATTTTTTTCATCTTCTAACACCTGTACAAGGATGCTATTCGAAAATGATTGAGTGACAGTTTTTTGTGATAGGAGAGAGAATACTTACAAATCTGAATGTTGCTGATAACGATGGGGAGCACGTGTTGTAGGGGAGAAATTTGAATTTTTTTCACCTCTTAGCACGCTCTCGCTCGCATGAGCCTGGAACAGAGAGAGAAACGTATGGTAGATAAACAGAAGTGATGAGAGGAAAATTATCATTTACATCTGAGTCTACTTTGAGTGCACTTCACGATGAGTCTCCATCAACATCTTCTCCATCATACGTGCTGCCGGATAGCCCACCAGCACACCAGCGCGTGCTCAACTATTGGCAGCGCAAAGCTGCCATCGCTGCTGCTGAGTCGTCTTCTGCTGCACCCGCTCTGCTGGAACCACCATCGCGGGAGGCGAGATCGTGCTCGGGGACAGCCCATTCAACGCTTGGCTCCAGCTGCTACCTGGGCACCGTGGCGAGCGGTGCTAACTACTCTACCGAACAACAGGCAGAAGCAGGGAAGCGGAAGTTGACGTTTGAGGAGGAGGCTGAAGTTAGCGGGGATGAGGACAAGTCAATCTTCTCACAAACAAAGGTTAGTTTCAACAAATATATAAACTTGTGTGTATGCACAGATTTTTTTCCATGATTGATTGTTGAAAAATCCTTGCACTACAAGTCTTCGATTATTGATACGAATACTATTTGAAGCGATTAGATTAATGATGGCAAGGAAATATGATTTGAAGTGATTAGAAATGAATGCAGGAAATATTATTTGAACTGATTAGAAATTGAATTATGAGATATATTGTTTAAAGTACTCGATCATGCAACAATTATTGTTAGCAATATTTCCTGAAGTGATTAAAAATTGTTATGCAGGAAGCGCATGTGAGGTGTATTTACCTCAAAGTTCCTTCCTGCATGACGCAGGAAAGATTCAACATTTTAATAAAACTTGTAAAATTAGTTTTGCTAGTAACACATAAGTCGCCAAATTGGTCGGATATAAAAATTGTTAAGCAATAAAAATTTTATATCTGTATACAATTCGTCGACCTATGTGTTACAAATTGTATAGATGAATGTATGAATAAATTGTAATATTGTTTCTATAAAAATTGTTTTTCATTCTTACCTGTTCACAAATAGTAGAAACACACAGAAGAAATGCTGGTTCAGCTGCTCTGTTGTGAATGATATTTAAAAGGTGAGCACGCCTTTTATAGTTTGTTGCAAGCATGCTCAGTAGTCTTTACCGCTACACACAGGTGTACGTCAAGCGGCTCCCTCCCACATCTGTTTTGGCACGCGTTCCTGCAGATGTGGGTGCGCACGCACCTCCCCCTTTTCAATTGTATTCACCTTTTCAGATTATTTGCTATTTGAAATAGTATTCTTATCATTCAAGCAATGTATCATAGCATGTGAAGTCATTTCCAACTCGATTGAAAATTAAACCATTCAATTTTCTTTTGATTAAGTTGGTGTAATGATTAATTAACCTTAGTTAATGTTCACCCTTGAGTGAAAGGTAAGAAAATGGTATGTAGGAGAAAGCAGAGTTCGAGGAAAACGGGTAAGGAATCTTGAGTTCAGCGGCAAAACTTTTAAAGGTGTGTCAGGTTTGGCAGGTAATGTGACATCAACTATTTTAAATAAGGTAATTGATAACCTGCAGGAGGAAATTCACCTCCCGGGGGCTACCAAGTGGTGTGGCCCGGGCACAAAGGTTAATGAAAGGTTAAAGAGGGGTGATCAAGGTCAATTCATTAGATAGAGCTTGTACGGTACATGATATGAGCGTATACGCAAAATAGTGATAATAAACTCGAGCGTAGCTGACAGAGCTCTAGCAAAGCAATGCATGGGACATTTTCAAAATCCTCAAACACCTCCTGCCGAGAAAGCACTTAGCTATCTTGTTACAAATGTCATGAAAGCTAAAGCAGCGTTTGGTGGTCTTTGAGAAAAAGAAGAAGAAGAAGAAGATAGGAGAAGTTATAGTAATGATATTAGACGCAAAGCTATAGCTCAGTTTGAAAAAGCATATTGCCAGGAAAAAGGTATTTTTTGAAGCCTTTTCCTAGTATTAGTGTGGGAGAGTTTTAGCCCCTCCACCACCACCCCATCATCATATGGAGTGAGTTTATTCCCTCAAGTTAAGAACGTAACACAAAGAAGAGTAGGAAGAAGAAGACATGAATATTGAATTGAAGGAGAATTGGTAATTATGATTTGATTGATTGGTCGAAATTATTACAGATTCAGCTAAGAGGTATATATAGCTAGATGCATTACCCAAAAAATTCTAAAAAACGAGAATGCCATTGTGAATTTAGCAGGGAAAGCGAGGATGGTACACATTGGGTTGCTATAAAAAAGTCGCTTCCAATGTTTGGTATTTTGATCCAATTGGAAATTTACAACCGCCATACGAATTGGACAAATATTGGAAAGAAATTGGAGTAAATATATTTTTCTAATGTAGAGCACATGCAACCATTAATAGCGATTTTTTTGCGGTCATCTTACATTATGTTTCTTGCAAATCATTGTAATTAAGTGTGTTGTGCTGAACGCACACACACACAAGATGGTTGTTATTACATGAATCTAACAC
>NW_024093158.1:0-13806 GCF_014356525.2 Nilaparvata lugens | reverse complement strand
GTTCGCCAATCAATAAATTAGTCAAACGGAGACGCCAAAAATTCCAAGAGGTAGGTGCAAGAGTTTGTACTAATTTTATCTGATCAATGAATGGTTGAGGTTGCAAATGGCGATCAGTGTTATCAAATTTTCCTAGTCCTTGTAATATACTATGTACGTTGAGGTTGTCTGTTTGAATTCCTTGAGGTTGTTGTTGAATATGATTTTCCAATGCTATTATTTTTCCTGTGTTATCTGCCATTGACTATTATGTGTAATTTTATTTGCGTTTATTTCTTGATTTAGTTGAGTCAGAGTGGATTTCTGAATTAGTAGAGTTCCATTTAAAGCTTTACAGGTTTCAGTGTTTGATTGATGCTACCTTGCAGTTGGTTCATTTTTGTGGACATATTAATCTGTTTGTTTTGTATTTCTTTAATATTGTTAATATTTTTGTCAACTGTAGTTGTTAAGTTTTGATTGGCAACGGTAATTTGTTTGTGGATTTCTTGGTGGCAATCGGCCTTAATGTTATTTGTTATATCCTGAATAGGTGTAGTGATTGTGTGTATTTAGTTGTCTATCCTTTCATTGAGTTCACATGTAACCGTATCTAACCTTTCCGATAATCCTGCCGTAACTTTATCTTGACTTTCTTTTTGTAGGGTTATCATTGCTTTAACTCTTCCCTATGACTCTCTACTTTAGTTTCAATATTATCCAACCGTTGTTCTACTGATTTTATAGCGCCTGTGGTCTCTTCATGCCCTGTTCCACTGTCTGTTTATTTTCCTCTTTACTGTAGCAATCTCCTTTTTAATTCCTGCATCATACTATCCATTGTTTTTTGTAACATAATGTTGAAAGTGCTACTCGTTTGTTCCATTATTACCTTTTGAAGCGGATCTAGTTCTGTGGTTGAAAACATACTCTGTTTGCCAGGTGTGACTCGGCCTCCGGCGATGCGGGTTCTGCAGACTGCTCTCGCCCCCTTCAAATTGATCTCTACTATCCGTTGATTCAATGGTGTGTCAGCGGCGTCGATTCGAGTGGAGGATAGAGGTTGCAGACCTGGTGGATCGAAAATTATCGACCCGACGCTTCCTGGTTCCCTTTCTCGTGGCGTATTGGCATCTACCGTGGTGGGGTTTGATGTGCTCGGAGTCGACAAAGTGGGATCTGTGCAACCGCCGTACATATATGAAACTTCAGAGTTTGCGGGAGTGTGATTCATTATGTCAAATATGATAAATGCTAATTAAACAGTGATAAAAATGATAAGCGAAAATGCTTAAAAAAGAGACACAACCGGGACTTACAGTGAACAGTGATGTGTAATGTGTTGGATACTCTTACAACAGGTATTTATACTTAAGTTTTTTACAATGCTCTAGCGCCCTCAATGTTTTGTTGATTTATTTTGGCTAGTTTACAGGCTGCGACTTATTTTCCAACTGGCTTAAACACCTAATATTTTTGACTAGAAAGTAATAGCAGTTTAGGCTTATAAAATATAATCTCTCTCTATAAACATGTAATTTTTCACAGTACTAATAATATAAAAATTTTCTTTAAAACATATAATTTCTCTCTATTTAAAGCTCTTGTTTCCCCAAAAAGTAATACAAATATCCTTCGCCAGTTTTCCTCACAACTCGTATAAGTTATCTATAATTTTCACTATGGTTATTGACCTAATTTCAAGTAATATTCAATGAGCTTGGCTCTCATCATCAGCCCCACGTTGGCGCCTGTATTTATGTCACGTTATTCTTTATAAAAATAACGATTAGCCTCCTGCTTGGCATCAGTCGGTAAAGCATGAGATTTAATATAATTAGGGCGTGGTTTTTCTAATAGTATTCAGTCTTAAAAAATCTTGATAGGCCTAGATATGGGCTTCTCCAATAACTCTTGTAATTCAATAATAATAAATATATATATAAATGATACTTATACTATAGAGATGAGGAATATAAAATAAATTGCACACCATGAAAATTTTACACATATATTACATAAATAATGCAAAGATCAGTCGAGGCAAAAATATATATAGAGCGATAAAAATAAATATATAAAAAATAGAACAATATTTGAAATCAATAAAAATATCACAGGCTAACTTTATATTCTAGATTTATGGCACGAATCATTACCATGTGCCTTTATCTTGAAATCATATGCAATCTTTGCATGTAGCTGTGACATGTACTTGCTAATACTTGTCGGCTTGGATAATTCAATCATAAATATGTGCTCTAAGATCAGCTTGATAAATTAGCCACTAATAATCCAAATATATCTATATATTAAAATCTCTAGTATTAGTAGATTTATTTGTATCGAATATATATTTTTATCTCAGGGTGTAAGATTCGGCACCTGACGGAATAGGTAGAGCCATTCATCTAGTGAATTAGAACTATGATAAATTATCGCAAATTGTATTGCAAAAATTAAATATTGTATGCATACGTTTGATAGCCTAGATTTCGTACTTCTTTGATTAAATAGAAATTTCTAAAATATTGATCTATATATTTTTCTTTCAATTAGATACCTTTAATACTAATTTTTACTTGCGCAAGTATTACTCTTATTAATTTCTTAATTTATAATAACCCTTTCGGCGAGCTAGCTTTGATCATCAGATTATTTCGAAGCACTAGGGCGCCCATCACTAAATTCAAATTAATCACTCACGTGTCGAAAATCTTCTTGTAAGCCGCCGATGTCGATCCAACTCCATGTGGTCCGGGAATATGGTAGCCGGAATCGTCTCCTCCAAGGGGTTATAATTTAATAAAATGAAAAATGACTTCTGCTTCACAATAGCATCACGAAGTCTTTTAGAAATCTAATAATTTACTTTAACTTTAATTTTTACAAAATTATTAATAAGGTACTTCGCTCTAAAATATTTGGGTCCTCTTATGGTGGCATCTGGCTGGCGAGTGCTGGTTCTTCCTTCTCAAGTTTTACAGATCCTCTTTCCGACTTTCAAATTAGCATAAAATTTAAATATCTCAATCCTCCGCCATTAAATTCAAATAGATCTTACAAAAATGCCAAGATATTGCTTAGATTATATGATTAATAATTTCTTTGCATTCGAGCCATATTGATAACATAGATTACACAAATTTTTACACGAAATCTACTACAATTATATAAATATATATAAATATTTTTGAATCGGCCTACAGTTGCCGCCCATTAACTGCCGTTTTACTATTGGTGCATGCAAATTTTATTAGGTATTCATGCGCCTGGTAACTCTTATTTCCTAAATACATTAATTATTTTTATTTGGTTTTATATTTATGCTCTTTGCATGCTAGTTAATATTATATATATTAATATTAATTCCATGCTAACTAATAATTAGCCACGTGGACGGGTGTTTTCTCACATTGCACACCGTCTGAATGCAATAAAGCTCTGCCAAGGGGTTTTGGTCAGATTCTACGTTCTTCGGTTTGATCGATCTCTAGGTCACCGATCTGTGAATACATCTATCTAACCTCAATCTTCAAATTTTTATAAATAATATATTTATGAGTAATAAACTTCCTTCAAATCCTTTTTAAGTTCTTGTACCATTTAGCCAGAACAAGCTGATGCTATCTTATCTTGATTATTATCTGCTTGGCGATATTAGCCAATTACTTTATTTTAGACCTATTACTATTTCTATTAGGGCTTTTCATCTACCCAGATTTAAGATGTTCACATTTAGATTGTGATTTGGTGTAGACATTTGAATGGACATAACCTATATATTTGGACAATTTAAAACTAATTAAGAAATAGAAGAAGTTTTAGCAATAGCCTTTTTTTTCTTTCCGATTCTTGTATTTTTTTGCTAAGCTTATAAATAAATAAATACATAAAAGTTGCGACATATACACCCTATACAATGGGATATCTATTTATTCTATTGTTTCTTTATGATTTCACTTAGTTCTCAGTGATTTTAAATATATTAACTATTTCCACGACGTATTTAATATAAGTCCTGTTGGTTAGTAGGCTAAAGTGTTTCAGTTTTGAAGAGTATCAAAAATTTTAGTATATCATAGTGATTCTTGAATGAATTGAAAGTATTTTTTGGGATAATAATTGTTTTAGAGCTTTTAAACCAAGAGTAGTGTGTTTTTCTAGTTTTAAATTCCAAGGATTTTGTAAATTTTCTGGTTTCCAGTGATAATAATGAATGAGTTTCCAATTGTAATCTCAGTTTTAAAGTATAAAGCCGTGTCCACACTTAATAACAACATGTTTGTTGAAAAAGTTTGGGCAAATTTTACTGTCCGAGCGAAGTGAGGTCTAAATTCAAATCAACGGTTTGGCATTTCTCTTAGTGTTTTAATGTTTATATGTTGCGCATTTTCGGCGAAACGCGGCAATAGATTTTCATGAAATTTGACAGGTATGTTTCTTTTTTAATTGCGCGTCGACGTATATACAAGGTTTCTGGAAATTTGGCATTTCAAGGATAATATAAAAGGAAAAAGGAGCCTCCTCCATACGCCAATATTAGAGTAAAATCAGACTATAGAATTATTCATCATAAATCAGCTGACAAGTGATTACACAGATGTGTGGAGGAGCCAGTCTATTGCTGTATTTCCAAGGTCTATAGTTTCAATCAGGTACTTGTGGATGAGAATACTGCGTGAGGTCTACTGTTCACAGAACTAGTAGTATAAGTCCTGTTGTTAGTATAAGTGCTGCAGTTTTCAAGAGTATCAAAATTCTAGTATATCACAGTGGTTCTTGAATGAATTGAAAGTATTTTTTGGGATAATTCATTGTTTTAGAGCTTCTAAACCAAGAGTAGTGTGTTTTTCTAGTTTTAATTCCAAGGATTTTGTAAATTTTCTGGTTTCCAATGATAATAATGAATGAGTTTCCAATTGTAATCTCAGTTTTAAAGTATAATGCCGTGTCCACACTTAACTAATGTTAGACAAACGTTTGTTGAAAAAGTTTGGGCAAATTTTATTGTCCGAGCGAAGTTAGGTCTAAGATTCAAATCAACGGTTTGGCATTTCTCTTAATGTTTAAATGTTTGATTGTTTAAATGTTTATATGCATTTACGACGAAACACGGTAATAGATTTTCATGAAATTTGACAGGTATGTTTCTTTTTTAATTGCGTGTCGACGTATATACAAGGTTCTGGAAATTTGCATTTCAAGGAAATATAAAAGGAAAAAGGAGCCTCCTTCATACGCCAATATTAGAGTAGAAATCAGACTATAGAATATTCATCATAAATCAGCTGACAAGTGATTACACAGATGTGTGGAGAAGCCAGTCTATTGCTGTATTTTCATAAGGTCTATAGTTTCAATCAAGTACTTGTGGATGAGATACTGTGCGACGTCTACTGTTCACAGAACTACTAGTTATTCAATTGTTCCTTCATGATTCACTTAGTTCTCAGTGATTTTAAATATATTAACTAATTCCACGACGTATTATTATATAATCCTGTTGGTTAGTAGGCTATAAGTGTTGCAGTTTTCAAGAGTATCAAAAATTTTAGTATAATCACAGTGGTTCTTGAATGAATTAAAAGTATTTTATGGGATAATACATTGTTTTGGAGCTTTTAAACCAAGAGTTGTGTTTTTCTAGTATTCAATTTCAAGGATTATGTAAATTTTCTGGTTTCCAATAATATAATGAATGAGTTTTCAATTGGAATCTCAGTTTCAAAGTATAAAGCCGTGTGCACACTGAACAATGTTCGACAAAAATGTTGTTGAAAAAGTTTGGCAGATTGTATTATGTTCGACAAACAATGTTTGCCCGTGGCCAGTGTGGACGCGTCACCTAACAAAATATTTGTGAGGAGAACAGGTATTATGTTCTACAGATGTCAACCCTGAGAATGTTTGGAGAAACAGTAATTTCTTGTTTGACAAACAATTATTGTTCAAACTTTATAAAGTTTTGTCACTGAGCTCTTCAACAAACATGTTTGCCGACATTAGTTCAGTGTGCACACGGCTTGAGACTGAAATATTACTAGAATATCGTAGAGTTGAATCTATATGTGATTCATCACATTTACTTAATATGACAGGCAAACGAATGGAGAAAACCTCGAATCAATCAAAGCTGTTCAAATTTTGATCTTGATCATCTTCACGACAACCAATCAGAGAAATCTTTTTCGACAAAAATGCTTCTCTGATTGGTTCCCGTGAAATTAATCATGATTAAAATTTAACCGGCTCTTGTGCAACTGGCACTACGCTTCTAGTTTCCAAATAAACAGTGATTGACAGTCTTGATTCTGTTTATCCATTTATTGATCCAAAATTGATTGGATCACATTATTCATTCATTTATTTATTTATCATATTATGTACAAATACTTGACATGAGGAAAGGCACATGCCTTGGGCTCATGCCCAAAACTGTCCCATTTCTAATTTATACTATACTGTCCAAATCAGTATAGTCACTTCCACTTTTCACTTACATATCACTTACTTATCACTTCCACTTTTCAAAATACAATTATCTATATATTATATACCTACTAGTTACTACCTATTGTATATCTAACTATTATGTATTTTATACTCTAAGTTTCTAATTCTGTAACCATCATTAAGGATAATAATTTGATTTGATTTGATTATCTATCTTGATAATTATCTGTCTTCCTATAGGCTGCAGGACTGGGCAACGAAGCAGTAGTAAGAGAATTCCTTCTGATGTCCTGAGTCCTTAAATCTGCAGGATAAGGAAGGAAGGACAGCCCTACATTTCGCCGCCATTTTGAGAGACGATGGTCACATGTATGGCATTTTGAAACAGGCTGGTGCTAGAGAAAGCTACTAGATAAGGTGAGTGAGAGTCGAAAACTTCCACTGAAGTTATATAGTATATTCCGCAACTACAGCAGAAATGAGATTTTCCCGGCTCGAAATCGTTTTCAAGTACGAGGCCGTAGATCGAGTACTAGAAAAGATTGAGAGCCGGAAAAACATTTTTGCCCGTGGTGCGAACATTATTTTTCGCCACACACAAAAATAAACAATATAATATAGAGAATAGTTGTTACTAAGCACTTCCGAAAGCGGAAGTGGAAGGTGATAGCTCTAGCAAATCTGAGGTAATCTGAATATCAGGAAATTGTCCAAGTATTTTTATTTTTTATTCTGATTTGTCTAAATAAACTGAAAGATGATGTTCAATTATGTGGGAGGTTTAGTTTATACTTTTTTATTCTTTTAAATGACAATAAGATGATATTATTATAAATGTTTTAATTATTATTGAATAATGAACACAAATAATGAAAAGTTTTTTGATCACCTTTCTTAGTTCCATGTTAGCGGCTGGAAAGGGTACTCTTTCCGGCCTAGGCCGGAAAGAAACCTGTTCTGACGTCAGACGAGAGTCTCTCTGCAAACAATGTCTTTCAGATCTACGTGGGGACTGAAAAACAGCTTCTTTCTGTGCAGTGTGGTGAAAAATTTTACAGTACATTTGTAATGGTGAAGATGATTTTGAAAATTGTTTTTTTCTGTGGAAATTGAGTTTTTAAACTTTTTTAACCTCAAAATAATGTTCCAGCAGATTTTAAATTTAAATATGTGTAATGCTGGTTCGCCTCCATGGTGAACATTGGGTACGCTAAATGGACTAGCAAATAATGGCGGTCAGACAACTTATGTTCTCCTCACCGAAAACCACACAACATCTCAAAGAATTTGGAAATATACAGTGTATATCTTGGCATTTGAGACTCATGAGCATATATTTGTTGTTTATCTGCCATACGCTAGATATACAGTACGTGTCCCGTAGCTTGCCTGGCGTGATATCAGGAGGCTTCAGATACAATTCACACAAAAATTTCCAAGTGGAAAAGATTGAGCATGAAAATCGCATGAAAATGCCCAGTAACATTTTCACCTAAAATGGAAATAAGCTCGAAATTCGAGAAAATGTTTCATTGAACAATTGAAATGAACAATTTCGATCAAATGCAATTCAAGATGGCAGCTAAAATGGAGAAAATGTTGTCAAAAACAGGGTTTTTCGCGATTATCTCAAAAATGGCTTCATCGATTTTGATCAAATTCATATCTGAAATAGTCATTGATAAGCTCTATCAACTGCCACAAGTCCGATATCTGTATAAATTTCAGGAGCTCCACCCCATCTATCATATGATGTTAGGTTCCCAATTATCAGGCTTCAGATACAGTTTAAACAAAAAATGTCATTGGAAAGATTGAGCATAGAAATCTCTACAATTAATGTCCAGTAACATTTCCACCTAAAATTGGAAATAAGCTCGAAATTCGAGAAAATGGTATTATTCAATTGCAAAAGTGTTGGCAACTGTTGATTCTATTAAATCATTCACTATGAAGAGATGGCAGACCTCGTGTATCTCCTGCGTTATTGTCCTGTCACCAGCTGGCTCAGATCTTTGTTCATAAGTAGACTTGAGATGCGCGTTAATACTAACGTCAGGTGATAAATTTTCATAACGGCAAGGAAAGTTGTGTGAGTGCGCCACACCAGATTTTTTATGTCTCTATTGACTGGACTATATGGGAATACAGCAATAGACTGGCTTCTCCACTCATCTGTGTAATCACATGTCAGCTGATTTATGATGAATAATTCTATAGTCTGATTTTTACTCTTATATTGGCGTATGGAGGAGGCTCCTATTTCCTTTTATATTATCCTTGAAATGCCAAATTTCCAAAAACCTTATATACGTCGACGCGCACTTAAAAAAGGGAAATACCTGTCAAATTTCATGAAAATCTATTACCGCATTTCGCCGTAAATGCGCAACACAGAAACATATAAACATATAAACATTTAGCCTATGGAGGAGAATGGATTAGGAATGTTAAGAAAGATCTAGTTTTGGCAGAAATTACTGATGATGAAATTAATAACACAAATAATTTCAAAACAAGTAAACAAATGGGAAATTATTCCAGAGATAAAAGCACCAAGAGTTGGCACAAGATGGAGTGAAGAAAGAAAAGCTGCATTTCTCAGAGAATGAAAAGCTGTTGGGCGAACAAGAAAACCGCCAAGTCTAATAAAAATCGATGATCATGATTTTACTCAGCGTCTTCCACTTCGGGAGCTCTAAGACTAATAATAATAATAATAATATGAACATTCAACATTTAAACATTAAAAGAAATGCCAAACCGTCGACTTGATCTTAGACCTCACTTCGCTCGGTCAACTACCCACATGATTTTGTGCCACATACTATTATTTCAATATTCTTGCAACTTTTGATTTTGTATCTTTCAGGATGCAACACGTTGCTTTTGGGAAGATACAATGTTAAATTTATTAGATTTTTCATATTTTTTTTTTAAATTAAATTTTTTTGCAGAAAGGCCGACCCCCAGGTTACTACCAGGTGCGCCCCAAGGACCTCTTAGACAATCCCCTGGTTCTGAAAGAAAGACCAGAGGCACCCAGAACCGCTTCAATCATCCCCCCCGCCTGGGACTGGAGACTGTTACATTCTCCGGATTCCGGTGCATCCAGTTCCAGTGACAGCTATTACGAAGCCAAGAGGGAGGCGGTGCCACAGAGGGGTGGGGGCATGAGTCACAACAATAACGGAGACAGTGCCTTTGAGGATATGGGATTGGAAGAGGGACATGATAATCAGGTAATTCGAATTTGTTATTATTTTTTCCTACAGTTACGTTGAAAGTGGGCATTGCTGCACTGATTACAGAACGCAAAGAATCACTTTTCCGCTCTAGTGCGGGAAAATTTTTCTGCACTCCAGATTTGCAACATGGCAACGCAAAATACTTAGTAGGTTATATGGAGCAACAGTGCAGCAAAATCAAAATGAAGTTGGTAACAGTGACTGCTGTGGCTGCTATAGTGAGCAGAGGTGCAACCAGCACAACGCGCTAATTATAGTATTAATTATTATACCAACGACAACATTTTTATTCAATTTGACAATAAATAGGTTTTTATCAATGATAAAATTACACAGAAAACATTTGATGGATTTCAGGCAATTTCACCCATAATTACCCACTTTTCATATTCAATGGTAACTGTAGGAAAAACTTGATGTGAAATACGTGCGCAAAGTTCCTCTGCTGCACTCAAGAAACCATTCCGCCCTCGCCTAGGCTCGGGCGTAAACGTTTCTCTTTCGGTGCAGCAAACTGTCACTTTGCGCACTAGTTGCACAAATAACTATTCTTCCTCCATTTCGTAATGTTGTATAGTTAGGTCCACGTTATAATGGCAGTGTTTTTATTATAACCAACTGGGTTCAGTATCTTTCTCCACGCCATTATAACGTGACCTCACTATAGAAACCAGTGGAGCAGCCCCGTGACTTTGAAAGAAGGGAAACTTATAATGGCAGTGTTTGATTAGCAATAGTATTGCTATCTTTGTTTATCATTCAAACAAGCGGATAGCGCTATCTCTTCTCGCTTTTTGCTTTGCTCTGTTGGCAGATCGTCTTTCAACAATATAGAATTTATAATTGATCAACAAAATATTTTTATCTTGATTATAAAAATCATTATGAAATTATTGAAAATATTTTCATGCTTAAAGAAATATAATTGATTACATCAAACAAGGATGAACATTGTTATTACATTTATCAGCTACCGTCTATAAAGCATTGAAAGAGAGAGGATTGGCACCTTCTTTCTTTTCTTTTTTCTCTTCTCCTTCCCCTTCATCTTATTACCCTTCCTTCTTTTTCTTTTTCTAATTCTTACTCTTTTCCTCTGCTTCTCCATCACCTCTTCGTCGTCTCTTCCCTTCTACTCCTCCTCACCTCATCAGCTTCTTCCTTCCTTTTCCCATTTCTTTTTTATCACCATTTTCTTCTTCTTCTTCTTCTTCTTTTTTTCTTCTTCTTTTCTTCTCTTCTCTTCTTCTTCTTCTTCCCTCAATATCATTATCGTGTCGTCCTGTCCACCCTCTTCTTTTATTCCTTCTATTCTCCATTCTTTACTGTTTTTTATCTTTATCTTCCTCTTTACTTGTCTTCTCTCCCATCCTCCTTCTGAGGTGATCATTGGCATTTTACGTCTTACGCAGGACAAGAACAGAGCTTATTAATATTCTTCCATTTATTCAACTAATAGCTCATATTCTACTCCTACTTTTTCTTCCACAGAGATTCATAGAAGCGGAACAAGGTATGAACGGATTCCCGGGCGACAAACGTGAGCAGGACGAGGAGGGGGAAGATGAAGGGCTCGAACGGGACTACGAATGGGAGGTGGAGGAGGAGGAGGAGGAGGAGAAAGATCACCACAAAGAAAAATGGCGAACGTGACCATGAAGGAGAGAGAATGGTCAAAATGGAGGTCTGTAACTTTTTCAAATCTTGGCTTGCTTGCTCAGAAGCCTGTTAAATTTTAATCATGATTAAATGTCACATGAACCAATCACAGAAGCCCGTTTTTCAAAAAAACACCCTGTTGAAATTTGAAATAATGGCCTTCTCTGATTGGTTTTGGTGCATTCAATTCAAATATTGAATAAATTCATTATAATTCATTGATACTTCATTATCAAAATTCAACAGGCTGTTGTAAATAAAATTATTAATAATTGCTGTAGAAATATATTGTAATTCTATAGTGAGGTCCGGATTATATGGCAGTGGAGAAAGATAAGAAAACAACGTTGCCGATCCTCTGTCTTGTTACTGCCTTCTATAGACGGTAGCTGATACAGGTTCATAGATGTAATATTAACTGATCATTCTCGTTTGAAGTGATAAATTATATTTTATCAAGCAATACATAATATTTTTCAATAATTCCATTAGATTCTCATAATAAAAAAAAAATATTTGTTGATTTATTATTTATTCTACATTAAAAGACGATCTGGCAAAAAAGCAAAGTGAGAATGAGATAGCGCTATCCGCTTTGTGAATGATGGACAATGATAGCAATACTATTGCTAATCAAACTGCCATTATAAGTTTCCCTTCTTTCAAAGTCACGGGGTTGCTCCACTGTTTCTACTATAGTGAGGTCCACGTTATAATGGCAGTGGAGAAAGATAGGAGAACAACTTTGCCGATCCTCTGTATTGTCAATGCCTTCTATAGACAGTAGCTTCTATAGACAGGTTTATTGATGTAATATTAACTGATCATTCTCGTTTAAAGTAATAAATTATATTTTATTAAGCAATACATAATATTTTTCAATAACTTCATAGTTGGGATGAAATATTTTGTTGATTAATCATGAATTCATCCACATTATTAAAAGACGATCTAGCAACAGAGACAGCGAGAAAGAGAGCTATCCACTATGTTGATTATAGACAAGGATAGCAATACCATTGCTAATCGAACACTGCCATTATAACGTGGACCTCACTAAAGTCATTTCGTGATCTATAATGTAAGTAAACTTATTTATGTAACTTTCAAATTTCAAATCTCCCGCTCATTCAGGTGTGGGCGGTGGCCTCCGATTGCGACGCTCTGATTGGCGCAACGTGACCAATCGCCAGCAGCCGAAGCCGTCCCCCCTCCACCATCCAAACACCAATGCCATCTACAACCACACTAGTCAGCTGTTTGGGAGCATACCGGGGGAACTCCTACAATGCATCGTAATGGAACAGGTGGTTTTTTGGGACAAACCTTGTGTGAACCAACTGGATGTTTTTTATCATAATAATATTTTTTCCTGGTCTTATCATTTTCTCCTTTTTTATTAGAAGATAGAATAGAATAATAGAATAGTATAGAAACAAGATTTATTTGAAAAAGCAATAATGCACCAGAAACAGTTTACAATGTCTTTCAAAAAAATAAGTACAGTATCAAAAATGTTCTTTTACAGAAACAGTTACAATGTCTTTCAAGAATATAAGTACAGTATCAAAATGTTCTTTCACAGAAACAGTTACAATGTCTTTCAAGAATATAAGTACAGTATCAAAAATGTTCTTTTACAGAAACAGTTAACAATGTCTTTCAAAAAAATAAGTACAGTATCAAAAATTGTATTTCACAAAAATCATCATAGACTTGGCAGAAGCCGGCAGTCGAGTTGTTTACTCTATAATACACTTTCAATGACTCCACCTTATCTGACTTTTGACCTTCGTCTTGCTAATCAATTTTATCTTCAAATCCTTTTATTAGTTTTCATACTTGACATTGGAAAATTAAATGACAAAAATGTTGACTCATCATCTATTTTTGAGGTTTTGGAAATCTGACTTACGTTCTCAGTTTGAGGGTGCTGGATCCAAATCCGAATTAAGTATCTTTCTATCTCTATTCATAAGGAGGTTAGAGTTTGAGATGAAAAGAGATGAGTAGCCCAATCAATTGCGAAATGCGAATCCGAAACATGACCAGTTTTGCGGCACATTACCATAGAGAAACAATAGTATAGTAGATATCCCATGGTATAGGGCGTTTATGTTGCAACTTTTACTGTTATCCCAGCCGATTACTGTCGATTATTGTTAATTTTCACTCTTTTCTTGGGATGAGGGTATGAACGGCACAATATTGATTTATTGATTGATTGAGTATTTATTTATGTAGATACAATATATACTGTCTTAAACACTTATATACAATAGCTTACAATACAGCAAAATTATGATGAATTTACATGATATAGACTAGAAATAATTATTGAACTGTATATGATATGAAAAAGCAATTTGTAAATAATAACTATAGATAATAATTATATTGTTATGCATCTACATAAATTGGCGGAGCTTGGGAACATATCAATGTCCATCTCGGAAAGAATATT
>NW_024093157.1:0-13205 GCF_014356525.2 Nilaparvata lugens | reverse complement strand
CTCAACATTTTTCGTGTCATACAATTTATTCGTCAACATTCCGTGTACATTCTGAATATACTATGAGTTCAATTGAGAAATTAAAAGCTCGAGAGTGAATCCAAAACTTATCTTCAGCATAATTGTGCTAAATTTCGTATATACCAAGGAATGGCTTAGTTTAAGTAGACTCAAAATATACTATGCGTTCCATACATGAGTTCAAAAAAGAGAATGAGCTCTATAATTAATTCAAGACTTAGAAATGACTTGAGCTAATTCTTGTGTGTTCCAAGGAATGACATAGTTCAAGTAGACTTAAATAGTTGAGTACAAGAAAGAGAATAAGTTCCAGGATAAACTATGAGTTCAAGACATTAGTTAAAATGGAAGAGAAGATGATCCAAAATGAATTCAAGACTTAAAAATGACTTCAGCATATTTGTGCCAATTCTTGTATGTTCCAAGAATATCTCAGTTCAAGTAGACTTAAATAGTTGAGTACAAGTAAGAGAATATTTTATTTTATATTTATTTATAAGGTTAGCAAAAAATACAAGAATCGGAAAAGAAAAAACAGGCTATTGCCTAAAACTTCTTCAATTTCCTAATTTAGTTTTAAATTGTCCAAATATTATAGGTTATGTCCATTCAAATTTCTACACCAAATCACAATCTAAAATATAAATTAGAATAAAACAAACAATTTTAAATTTGGATGGATTAATAATAAAAGTTTCTTAAAAACATGAAACAAACTATAAATTCACAAAATAAAGAATAAAAACACTTAAATTTTGAGCTCGAAAATATCACATTCACCATAGCTATATAACAGCTGTTATGAAATAAGTTCCAGGATAAACTATGAGTTCAAGTCATGAGTTCAAATGAAAGAGGAGGTGATCCAAAATGAATTGAAGAATGAGAGAGAATAAGCTCCAGAATAAGTGATTCTGGAGAAATCCAGGATGGTTTCAATAGCTGGAAGGAAGCTGGAGTTGAATAGAGACAGGAAATCTCACTTTCACTCTCCAGTCAAGAGCAATGCACTAGGTTGCTGATCATGGAGATCTAGTTAACTACTCAAGTTAGTGTTATTAACTGAGAGAGGAACATAGTAAACTAGGGTTCAGTTGTTAACCGACCAGAGATTATCAGTGAAGAATCAGAGATTCTATAGTGAGGTCCTCTTGCTTCAATGGCAGTATTTGATTAACATTTCTGTAGCTATCCTTGTCTATCATTCACAAGGCAGATAGAGCTATCCTTTTCTAGCTCCGCGAGGTTGTCGGATCGTTAATTTATGGTGTTGAATATAAGTGATAAATTGAATATTCAAATTCAATCATGGAAATTTAACATTAGATCATTGGGAAATGTATTTTGTGGCAACGTTGCTACAATCATGTATAAAAAGGCTATAATTCATATTAATTTATTATAGAATAGTTTGAAAATATATATTTCCTTTACGAATGGAATATAATCGATTATTTCATACAAGAATGAACAGTTAATATCAATCAGATATACCGGTATCTGCTATCCTCTAATAGAAGGCAATGATGAGGCAGCGGATCGGTAAGCTGTTATCCTATTTCATTTTATTTATTCACAATGCAAATGACACTAATGAAATAACATTGGTGGATGAATAATTAGGTAGTCCTTGTGCTATTTTTCCCAAATTTATATAGGTGATGACAAAGTCCAAGATAAGGTTGGAATTTCGCGTTACAATTTTTATAAATTGGAAACTGAGGATGATCTGCAGAGAGCATTATAGGCTAACATCTGAATCTCCTCAGTGCTGAGTATGGCATGAAGATCTCATTCAGCAAAACGAAGGTGATGGCTTTCCAGGGAAAATATCCATTGAGATCTAAAATAATCCTCGATAATAAAGTCCTGGAACAAGTATCACACTTCAAGTATTTGGTTGTGATATAACCTATGGAATGGACCAAGACTTGAGTGTGAAATTGAATAGATTCCAATCCATTTGTGGAACAATAAATAGGACTTTGAGAAACAGAGCCAGGAGAGAGACAAAACTTAAATTCTATAAGGTTATGGCTATTCCAACGCTCTTATATGGCTCTGAATCTTGGATACCTAAGAAGAAAGAATGGAGTAGGTTACAGGCTGCGAAATGAGGTTTTTTAAGAGCAGTAAAAGGGTGCACTAGGGAAGATAGGCTTCATAATGTTGATATAAGGAGCGAGCTCAACATAATTTCCATATGGCAGAAGATTGAAGAAGATCGGCAAAACTGGAAAGAGCATGTTGAAAGGATGGAGAGCGACAGGATTCCCAGGGCAGTCATGTTGTATAACCCGGTTGGAAGGAGAAGTGTGGGCAGACCCCGTAAAAGATGGATGTGATGGTGAGTTTGAAGTCGGAACAGACATATTCCCTAATCCTTGTAGGAAGACGACGACGACGAATTTTTATAAATTTTTATGTTTCTCCACTGTCTTTATAAAGTGGACCACACTATACAAATCATACTTATTTATTCGTTATTCTCAACTTATCAAGTTATTTTTCTTCAAAGTATTCATGAAGAAGACTACTGTTTATAATTATGGAGAGCACATAATTGAAGTTGCTCCTTGAAGTTTATAAATTCAAGGACACTCATATCCAGTAATGTAGAGTTGAGTTCTATCTCATCATGTTATTACAGTTCAACCTTGGTTCCAATTACAGACATTAAAACGTTCATTATAATCGTGTAACATTATTGGTTCAGAAATTATTACTTCAAAACGTTCTTACACTCTACTGTTTCAAAGTAGAAGAAGATGTATTACTTACACGAAAAGATAATATGGAGCTTAAAACAATAACTACTAACTCTATATATAAAAATGAATGTCTGTTTGTGTGTTAGTTTGTTTGTTCCCTATAGACTCGAAAACTACTTGACAGAACGGCATGAAACTTTGGGAATATGTTGTGTGAATATTGGGGATGATTTCTGACCAGAAATTATAATAGGGGGGCTGATAATAATTATATATTAATCCATTTTACTGACCTATATTTCGAAATTGTCGGCCGAGCGGCTAACGTAGAACGGGAAGATCATCATGATTCAAGATCATGTTGTGATAATATGATTTAGCATATGAACTTACAAACTGTAATAAACACGTCACTCTTTGATAAAATTGTTTACTGGTATTAAAACGATAGTTTTAAGCACATAGAAAGTCCGTATTGAGATGTAAATATAAACATTTGATTGTCAGATAAATTTCATGATTCACCAAATAAAGTCAAGTGTGACATGAGATACATTGACTTTTTGGCGGTACGAAGTTCGCCCGGTAAGCTAGTACTGAATAAAAAGGCTCGAAATTGTACAACCACACATTCATCAAACATAGAGATATCAGTTTCGGTTGTTACATCATTATCAATCTTCAAGTACTATATATTAGTGTTGCATTCTTGTATTGTATTTGTTTCTCTGTGAAACAAAAAACAAATTCCATTCTATTCTGGTAAACTAAAACTGAAAGTAGAGAGCTGCAGTATTCATACTAACGGACGAGCACTCTTATTGTTGAAAGCCGTGACCTGTCAAGGTGAACGTCTGTCATTGGAGTAGACAAGCCCCTCCCCAATTAACGTCACAGAGAAACGTTACAAAATGGCGGCGATCAAACAGCAAACACAGCAATGAGAGATCATTGAATAGTTACATGTTACGGAATGAATAATATATGATATCATTGGAAAAATTGTGAAGAAACAAATGAATAAGAAAATATTGTAGCTTGACAAATTATTACTGAAAAATTCATGATGAAACAAGATTGTTGGTGTTATATTTTTTTGAAATGAGTGTGATAATTTTATAAAGACTGGTACATTAATTTATCCATTCATTTTATTTATTTATCACCTCCATTCATTCTATTTATTTATTAGTAGATACAATCCTAAATCTTATATTATAACAAGTTACTCTCATATTATATAATTCCCATGTTACTGATATGACATGTTTTCATACTAATATGATACAAACGAAGGCTGATGAGCCATCTTCAATAATTACTTTTTTGTTGAGGAACATACACGTATTTACATTAATATTAAAACACAGAGTACCTTTTCACAACTTCATTTTATTTCCAACAGAAGGATTCGACTTCTAATGTCTTTTTCAAAATGTCTCACTTGAAAATCACATTAAAAGTGAAAAAATGTTGTGAGAAATATAATAAAGTTCGAGTTTTGATTTTCATGTACAAAATTAAGGAATATAGAGAAAAATCCTAAAATGACGATTTGAAGATTATGAAAATGTTGAATATTCAATAACTAAATCTGTATCTCTATAAATATTGACCATTAATAGAGACTATTTTCACTAGAGGTGGATATTATACTTGTTGTGAGATTGAGAAGCCAAATGTGTTATAATTAGCCATGTTGGATTAATTGCTCAATTAAGCTCGATTAATTACTCTCAATTAAAACGCGGTCATTTCTAATTCACACGAAATTTTCACCGAAAGCGACAAAGAGATTGATGGAAAGTGTAATCACTGCAGTAATTGTTGCCAAATTAATGAGGGAAAATCGTACATTTGCACAGTAGTTGCTTTAGTTTCACATCATGTAGCTGTAATATTTTAGATATTCGCGATTCTACTCTGCCTAGAAACTGTTCTTATTGAATATTATTGATTTGTAAGTTTTTCTATCCTAGACAATAAAAGCTTACAAGTTTTATGGTAGATTTGCACATTAGTTACTTTAATTTCACATGATGTTGCTTTGATATTTCGGATTTATATTTTACTATGCCAAAAAATGTTCTTCTTGGGTATTATTAATTCGTGAGTTTCCTATCCTAGACAATACAAGTTCTAAATTCTAAAGGTTATCTATACTATAATAAAGGAAAGAACTGGCTTATACACGTACGGGATAGGAAATTCCCGAATGAAGCATCATCACGTCTGAGCTACTGGACTTTTTTACTTTAAATTTTGCATATAAGTTCAACGTAGGATTTTCAAAGGGGTAAATATTACTATATTATTTATACTATATTTATTACTATACCATATTATTAGGGCTATTTTCAATTACTCTGCCTAGGACAGTTCCTCTTGGGTATTATTGATTTGTGAATTTTTATCCCAGACAATAAAAGCTTACAAGTTTTATGGTAGATTTGCACAGTAGTTACTTTAATTTCACATGATGTTGCTTTGATATTTCGGATTTATATTTTGCTATGCCAAAAAAATGTTCTTCTTGGGTATTATTGATTCGTGAGCTTCCTATCCTAGACAATACAAGTTCTAAATTCTAAAGGTTATCTATACTATAATAAATAAAAAATAACTGGCTTATGCACGTACGGGATAGGAAATTCCCGAATGAAGCATTATCACGTCTGAACTACTTGACTTTTTTACTTGAAATTTTGCATATAAGTTCTTAATCAACCTAGGATTTTCAAAGGGCTATTTTCAATTCTTCAAGAATTATCACCCAAAGTTTTCAGTTTGTCAAGTTTTAAAATAGACCCTTGCGGAGCACGGGTTACCTGCAAGTAAGAACTAAAATTTAATATTACTTGGTCAAAATCTCGGTAAGTTATAAACAAACAAAATTGCACTACTCCATTAGCTCATTTTGTTCTTGGAACTATAGAGCGGTCCACGTTATAATGACAGTATTTGATCAACTTTGACTTTGCTATCCTAGTTTATCATTCGACAAAGCCAATGGTACTATCCTTTTCCAGGTCCACAACGATGCCAATTATGTTTTTGACAGTGTAGAAATATAATTAATTAATGCAGAGAATCGGTATCGCTATTCTTCTATCTTTATCCACTGCCATTATAACGTGGACCTCACTATAGACGTTATTCACTCCTAAGCATTCCTGACAGCAATAACAATGTTTTAATTAGGAATGGGTATCGAAAACAAAACATCGATGTTTTTTTCTCCTGAACATCGATAAGTGAAAAACATCGAACAGTAAACATCGATGTTTTTAAACATCGACGTGTTGCCGTATATTTTACGGAAGATTATTATATCCTTAGAGTAACTCAGATAGTGAAATCAATTTCCTTTTTTATGTACATGTGAAAGAAAGGGACAGAGCTTTTAAAAAGTAGTAAACAATAAAGGAATATTATTGATTGGCAGCAACGAAACTGTAAGTTAATAAATTGTTTGTAGTTGTAGGTAATCAGACTCTACGTTATCAACGGAGATTGATATTTAATCGAATATAAGAAAGAAAATCCAATAATAGTTCAAATTCAAATTCAAATTCAAATTTTATTCAATCCAATTCACAATACTTACAAATTATGAGAAAAAATAATACAGCTTAACAATATTAGAGTAATAAGTTAATATTTTATAAAGTACATAAAAGTATAATTTATTAAACAAATAACAATAACATCAGACAAGAATTCGAACATGCTAAACCAGGACTAATTTGTGAATTTGGATAGAAAAATACTGCTTGCTGAGAGTACAAAACTCTACGTCTGCGAGCAGGAATGAATATCTGATAATTTATGAATTTATAGAGAAGTAGAAAAATATAAAAAGAAGAAAGAAAGAAAAATTAGCAACCAATCACTCACACATTCACACTAACCATGCTCACTCTCCAATTCCAGCTCATTTAGCCAATGCATAGCCACCATTATCAGAGTATTGAGTCAGAAACCTTTCAGGATATCCTCGAAGATCCTGTCTTGGGATCTCATCCTAAGCTAATTTTAGCAATCATTGTTACTCATAATCGTATTCATTCAATACCTGATAGTTTTATTTAGGAAATGAGAATGAATAGAGGTGTTTTTTATGGCTACCTACACTCCATACAATACGAGGACCTCTATTCTAGAGCTAGATTAATAATTGATATTAAACGTATGTTGAGACTTGCACTTGTTGAGAAAGCACTTGTAATAAGAAAAACTCTTTCTTCCTAAGAAACGAAAAATCCGACCTCTTTTTCAATTATAAATAGGTATCTAACCTTGACAAGGGCCACAGTTATGTAAATCTTCAAGAGTATCCAACAGTCTCACATAAAAAATACAGAGAGCCTGATTGAAAAATTCTTTTTTGTTGGGAAAAACATCAAATGACCGATGTCTAGGTAAAACCATCGATAAGTGAAAAACATCGAACAGTAAACATCGATGTTAAAAACATCGATGTTTGATGTTGAAACATCGATGTTTCTAAACATCGATGTTTGATGTTGAAACATCGATGTTTCTAAACATCGATGTATCGATACCCATCCCTAGTTTTAATTCAACTAAGCCGCTATTGAACATAATTCATTCAACACAGTCAGTTTCATGTGAATCCGCTTTAGCTGCTTTCCCTGCCCTAGGCCACTGTTTCAACAAAAGAAAAGAAAAGCCGAAAAACTAAAACAAAGATAGGAGAAGAAGAAGAAGAAGAAGAAGAAGAAAAAGAAGAAGAAGAAGAAGAAGAAGAAGGAGGAGGAAGAAGAAGAAGAAGAAGAAGAAGAAGAAGAAGAAGAAGAAGAAGAAGAAGAAGAAGAAGAAGAAGAAGAAGAAGAAGAAGGAGGAAGAAGAAGAAGAAGAAGAAGAAGAAGAAGAAGAAGAAGAAGAAGAAGAAGAAGGAAGAGAAGAAGAAAAAGAAGAAGAAGAAGAAGAATGAAGAGAAGAAGAAAAAGAAGAGGAAGAAGAAGAAGAAGAAGAAAGAGAAGAAGAAGAAGAAGAAAAAGAAGAAGTAGGAGAAAACAAAGGAGGAATTAGCTCGTGCCCGGGAGACTGGAAAGCAGTAATTATTAGGAGCATGCTGCTCTTGTTATTGCATTGATCTCTATGCTACGGTTACGATTGAGTGATTTTAGTGATGACGATTTGGCAATACACGGATTTGTGCATGAGGATTGAGCTGATCGCTCTACCCGATAAGGCACCGCTGTCTCCTGAGGTTTAGGACTTTAAGGGCGAGACCATAGTAGGCGTTTTTAGAGTCGGCAGGTCATTTCCATATTTGGGAAAATATGTCATTTCCCTATGGAGTGGTAGTTTAGGATTTTCAAGGGAATGCTTTCTATTCTGTGTTCATTAATTGTTGGAGTTGACTCTATTCATTAACTAGGCATAAGGCTCGCTTCGCTCGCCATATCCGTCTATCCAGGGAGCTCCGCCCCCTGGGCTCCTGACTGGATCGCCCAAAAATGAAATCAGCGGGCTCTCTTCGCTCGCCTAATTTTTCATTTGAACATGCTTCATTCCATCAGAAAGTCAAAGTACTGAGAAAAACGTTGGAAAAACGCTGATTTTGCGCGTACCTTTGATTAAATTAGTCACCTCATCACAAAATTTTTAGACCCTAGCTAAACCTCTGTACCAAATTTGAAAATTTTCTGTCTATTACTTAATTAAATAACTGAGAAAACGGAAAAAACGCTAATTTTTGGCGTATCTTTGACGTTATTGCAAATTCCTTCTAACACAACATTATTACACCCCAGCTGAGCTTCTGTACTAAATTTGAACAATTTCTGTTCATTTGTTCTCGATAAAACTGAGAAAAAGCAAAAAACGCTGGAAAAACGCTAATAATGTGCGTATCTTTGACGTTATTGCAAATTCCTTCTAACACAACATTTTCACACCCTAGCTGAGGCTCTGTACCAAATCTGAACAATTTCTGTTCATTTGTTCTCGATAAAGCTGAGAAAACGCTAAAAAACGCTGGAAAAACGCAGATTTTGGACGTATCTTTGGATTTTTTTTCCAATTCTGTTCTTAGTACGCCTCCAAAGGGCCAACTGAACATACCTACCAAATTTGAACGTTTTTGGTCCGGTAGATTTTTAGTTCTGCGAGTGAGTGAGTCAGTCAGTCAGTCAGTGAGTGAGTGCCATTTCGCTTTCATATATACAGATAAACATTATGTTGACTTATTATATTTCTAGTTTGTCAAGAAAGATCTAGCAACATTGCAGAGCTAGTAAAGAACAGCGCTATCTGCTTTGTTAAATGATAGACAAGAATAGCAACACTAATGTGAATTGATTATATATGGTGAACCTCATTATAGGCTTGCATGAAAAGATTGAAATTTCACACAAGTATGCATCATCATTAATATGATTTAAATGAATATCATTGATACAATTTTCATGGAATGTGAATCAATAAATGAATACTTCTTGTGTAGTTGAGAAGTTGATATTGTGGTAATTATTCATATTGAATGAAAAAGACTAAGAAATTGTCAAAAAACAACAGATTTATTGATAATTAGAAAGACCGGTTTCGGTTATTACACCATTGTCAATCTCTGATAAACAGAGATTATTATTGTTTATCAGAGATTGACAATGGTGTAATAACCGAAGCTGGTCTTTCTAATTATCAATGAGTCAGTGGTTTTTTGACAATTTCTTAGTCTTTTTCATTCAAAATAAATGAATAGATGATGTATGGAATGGGATTGTTATTTATTTGTCCAAATCTCAACTCGGAGACATTCAGAGTGCAATATGATTCTCACTCTAGTGCCAAACACAGATGGACTGGTGCAATTGTAGACGGTTGGCAGAACTGATGCGGAGATTCAGTGTGGTTGCAAAAGT
This sequence comes from Nilaparvata lugens, assembly GCF_014356525.2. Lineage (NCBI taxonomy): Eukaryota > Metazoa > Arthropoda > Insecta > Hemiptera > Delphacidae > Nilaparvata > Nilaparvata lugens. The sequence goes on along the minus strand of NW_024093157.1, from coordinate 3,580 downwards.
TGGTGAAACTTGGTGCAAATCTCGGTGTGACTTGGTGCAATCTGGATCAGAGCAGATGAAAATGTGTTTCCGTTGCTAGAGCAGACAAACAGAGCTTGACCACCGCCTGACTCTCTTTGCTTTGCAATTCTATCTCATCTCTTCTTCTTCTTTTTCTTCTTATTCTTCTCCCTCTTCTTCTTCTTCTTCTTCTTTTTCATCTTCTCCTTCTTCTTTTTCCCCTCATTCTTCTCCTTCTATTCCTTCTTCTCCTCCTTCGTCTTCTTGGACCACACATCTCTTCCTTCAGTTGTGACTCCATTTCTCCCTGAGAAAATGAAGCATATATTACCAGAGAAATTACTTCTTGAATGCTCGATTAAAAAATTATTTTTCCAATTCTCTTTCCTCTTCTTACTTCCAACTTTTCTCTCTCCGTTTACTATTCTTAATCCTCTTCCTTTCTTTCAGTCATCTTCATCTTCATCCGTTTCTTCTCCTCAAGTATGTCCAATATTTTTGTATTGTTTCCTCAATACTCTCCTCTTTTCCCTTCTTCTCTCTTCTCCACCTCTTCTTCACGTCTTCTCACTTCTCAGTTATTTCAATAATTCTCTTTTTACTTATTCTCTCTTCTTCACGTATTCTCACTTCTCAGTTATTTCAATAATTCTCTTTTAACTTATTCTCTCTTCTTCACGTCTTCTCACTTCTCAGTTATTTATTTATTCGTGGATACAATATTACAAATCATATAAAATAATATGATTGGGTAGGAACAACAGGCTTGGCCCAAAACTATTCCATTCCCAAATTTTGATAATGTTACATGTCCATAAAAATAGGTTATGTTTTCACTGTAAATAGTTCAAGCTCAATTTTCGTCCAAAAATAAATATGAGATGCAAATTTTAAATTTAGAAGAATTAAAACACCAAACGAAAGTAAAATATTACACTTAATTATCACTGCACATTGAATTTGTTAAGTTATTTTATAAAATTTTGAAGCCATAAATACACACAAATTCTCACTTATTATGACGTAACTGGATGAATTATATCATAATTATATTATTTCAATAATTTTCTTTTTAATTCTTCTTTCTTCTTCACCTCTTCTCACTTCTAAGTTAATTCAATAACTATCAATCACAATAATAATATTAGAGTATTTGCTATCGATTGTTGAATGACTTTTAACCTTCACATATTTGATTATAATGTCCAGATATCATGAATTGGGATGAAATATGGATGATATTGAATCTATGAATGTATAAATACTATTGAAGGGTCTTTCAATCCACTCCATAAATAATGATCCAGATTTTGTTTTAAAACTGGAATATTTTCTGGCTCAAAATTTTGAAAAATTGATCAAAAATTTCCAATTTGTAGAGATTTGAGTGAAATATTTTCGTTCTAAATTAGTTTTCAAATATCAAAATTTAAAATTTTTAGTTTAGTCATTAGTTTTGAAGTGGAAATTGGACTTTTTGAAGTGAAAAGTGGAATCTTAACCTCATTCTTTTTTTGAAACTTTTATTTGTAAAAATTTGGGAGAAGACAATTTTGGGCTATGCCTGTTGTCTTCTCCCAATCATATTATATATTATAATAATGATTTGTGATTGTCAATGAAATAAATAAATAATGGATGATTAAATAAATACTATTATACTTCATACTAGTCATAAAAAATAGATTTTTAGTGATTTCCCATTAGACAATAACACATTTTTCATCTTTTTTTGATCGCTGCGATTGAAATGAAACAAAAACCTGTTACAACCACAACTAATCAACCTCTTTGTAGTTAAATTTCACTTTCATTACATGTTTATTTACAGAATAATTTCAATGCAAGTAAAAACTGTTCGCGGTTCAACCACAGAAACAACTATCACTCTCGTTCTACGAATGTGTTGTTGATATTTCATTACCAATGCTACTTCGAGTTCAAGGTTTTTCAACATGTCTCAAATTTTATTATACAACTTGTTCCTTTTTATCAAATCATTATCACTCCAATGTTCGCAAAGCAGTCGTGAGTTTGATATTCCTTCCTGGTGGCTCGGAACTCACCTAATATCTGAAGATTCACATCTATTATAATCATAATCATACTTCCTATTGCCCATGTACAAACCTGAAACTAACTTGATCATCACCCTCAGTAGAAACTTTCATTCTAACTTTTTCGCCTGCAACATTGAAAATTGTTCTAATTACAATTATCAAAATTTAGTGAAGTGATCTAGATCACATCTAAAAAGCTTTTATTGACCGAGTGAAGTGAGGTCAAAGATTCAAGTCGACAGATTGGCATTTCTCTTAATGTTTAAATGTTAATATGTTGCGCATTTACGGCGAAACGCGGTAATAGATTTTCATGAAATTTGACAGGTATGTTCCTTTTTAATTTGCGCGTCGACGTATATACAAGGTTTTTGGAAATTTTGCATTTCAAGGATGATATAAAAGGAAAAAGGAGCTTCCTTTATACGCCAATATTAGAGTAAAAATCAGACTATAGAATTATTCATCATAAATCAGCTTTCGAGTGGATTATAAATTGCATGTCATGACGCATGCAATTCAATATCTCAATGTAACTTGGTAAAAAATCAGCAGCTGTGTAGACTATTAATTGCATGCCTCATCGAATGCAATTTTATGCACTATTAAGCTAGTAGTTCTGTGAATAGTAGACCTCACGCAGTATTCTCAACCAAAAGTACTTAATTGAAACTATAGACCTTATGGAAATACAGCAATAGACTGGCTTCTCCACACATCTGTGTAATCACTTGTCAGCTGATTTACGATGAATAATTCTATAGTCTGAATTTTACTCCAATATTGGCGTATGAAGGAGGCTCCTCTTTCCTTTTATATTATCCTTGAAATGCAAAATTTCCAAAAACCTTGTATATACGTCGACGCGCAATTAAAAAAAGAACATACCTGTCAAATTCCATGATAATCTATTACCGCGTTTCGACGTAAATGCGCAACATATAAACATATAAACATTAAGAGAAATGCCAAACCGTCAGCATGAATCTTAGACCTCACTTCGCTCGGTCAATGAACTATTGATTGCGTGCAATAACGCATGCAATTAATAACTAAAATAACATAGTATTGTCTCTGGAACTTTCTCTGCTTTGAACTCGGGCTGTCCTGTTGCCAGTATGTCGTGAAGGAGATTAGCTTTTGATGTTAGCATTTTTGATACACCAACCCCAACAGCCATTAGCCGTTTTCACACCGATATCTCGCCGACACGACATACATACAGGATTTACTCTGATGGACAGTATAAGAGGAGGCTGCGGTTTAATACTATAATAATAATAATAATATAATAATAATAATAATAATAATAATATAATATAATAATAATAATAATAATAATAATATAATAATAATAATAATAATAATACTAATAATAATAATAATAATAATAATAATAATAATAATATAATAATAATAATAATTTTTTTTTTTTTTTTTTTTTTTATTCAATTTTTCTCACATTACATAATATGATAGTTTACAATGGATTGATCATAAAATAATAACATCTTATATTT
>NW_024093156.1:0-13324 GCF_014356525.2 Nilaparvata lugens | reverse complement strand
GTCTCGCTTTGCTCGCCATATCCGTCTAGCCAGGGGACTCCGCCCCCTGACCCCCGACTGGATCGTCCAAGAATGACATCAGAAGGCTCGCTCGCGCCTGCATTTTTCATTTATAGGACCGTCATATTATTTAGTACGATCCAGTCGGGGGGTAAAGACTAAACGGATATGGCTAGCAAAGCAAGCCTGACGGCTAGTAATATAATATTCCCAGGATTAGCTCTGATTGAAGTAGCAGGGCCCAATCAATTTTTCCGCGATAAATGCATTCAATCTTCAACTTGATGCCAACTTAAAATAGTCAACTTAACTTAATGCCACCTGACAAAATTATTAATTCAGTTACCAGTTAACAACTGTTTCGAAGAGGTACTCTCTCTAGATTATAGTTTTATATTAACTTATGGTATGGACATTTTTCAATTATAATTAAGAGAAAAAGAAGAATATACTGCTAAAAGACGAACTTTAAACCCTTAGAAACCATTCTTAGAGTTAAAATATTGCCAAAAGATTTCTTAGTGCGCCTCTAAAGGGCCAACTGAACATACCTACCAAATTTGAACGTTTTTGGTCCGGTAGATTTTTAGTTCTGCGTGTGAGTGAGTGAGTCAGTCAGTGAGTTACATTTCGCTTTTATATATATATATAGATGAAGCTATAGACTGGAATGGTAATATTTTTTGCCATAATGATAATACATAAAAATAATAATATCTTTTCATCCGAGAGGAGACATTTGAGGGTATTACTTGAACATAAGAGACATGAGTTTCAGGATGAATACATTGTTTTCAACGTATTATTCATCTGTATTGTGTATGTTAACTATATTTTGTACAACTTTCTAACCTTTTCACACATTTTTTCAACTATTGCAGGCTTGAGTGGTTGATAGGGTACGTGTACAGAGAGAACAATCAGTTGCCAGCGGTCAAAAGTCTTGAGAGGATATAGATGTATATCGGTATCCTCTTGAAAACGTTGGAACTTGAAACGTCTAACCGCTCTTTATGTGCACACACTTCAAATCAATCAGTCAAGCCAGCTTCAATCGAAAAAATGTGTGAAAAGATTAGAAAATTGTCAACCAAAACCGAAATCACAGTTCGAAAACAATACGGTTGGAAATAGTCACATAAATTACCACAAACAAAATTTATTTTTTGTAAAATATGGAATAGGAACCTCTACAAACAAAAAATCAATAAATTCTCTGTGATGGAATGAAAAACGTAGAAACTAGTTTCAATTTGAATTCTCCTTTGAACCATGCCTTCGGCCTGACCCTCACCAATCATGCAGCAATCCGATCCTACTCCGATCAAATCACGGATGACAACAAACTAGAATGGTGCTCCTCCATCACCGCACCACTTAACAGAAGAATCGGACATGAGTAGGATCGGAATGCTGCACGACAAGTGTGGACCGTGATTCACTTGTTGAGGTGCGTACAGACTTACGCTCTGCTCCGCAAACGAACGTTACACGAGCAGATCGCAGGTCGAGCAAGAGCAAGACGTGAACAGAGCGCGTAACAGAGCACGAGCTTGACAAGTTCCTAGGGCGAGCTAACCAATAATTGCGCATGCGCAGTTTACGTTTTTGTTACGATCTCTGTGTTAGCATATGAAATTATCAAAATTGATAATTCATATTATTGAATCATGAAAAATTATAAAAAAAATTCTTAATAATAGGTACCAAGATATTAGAATTAAGAAGAAAGAAGCCAAACTCCCAACCATGCCTTTCATCTCTCAAAACATTGACAGCCATAACCTTTTACTTTCCTTGCCCTATTACCATAGATAAGGAAAGTATTGCTTTCCGAAAAAAATTAAGGTACCCCAATTTCATAATTTCTATACGTTTCAAGGTCCCCTGAGCCAAAAAAGTGGTTTTTGGGTATTGGTCTGTATGTGTGTGTGGGTGTGTGTGTGTGGTGTGTGTGTGTGTATGAGTGTATGTGCGTCTGTGTACACGATATCTCATGTTCCAATTAACAGAATTGTTAATTGAATGACATTTTTTGAATGACTGGAACTTAAGGTCCTTACAGTATAAGGATCCGACACGAACAATTTCGATCAAATGCAATTGAAGATGACGGTTAAAATGACGAAAATGTTGGCAAAAACAGGGTTTTTCGCGATATTCTCGGAAACGGCTCCAACAATTTCGATCAAATTTATACCTAGAATAGTCCTTGATAAGCTGTATCAACTGCCACAAATCCCATATCTGTAAAAATTTCAGGAGCTCCGCCTCATCTATGCGAAGTTTGATTTTAAATTCAAAATTATCAGGCTTTAGATACAATTTAAACAAAAAAAATTAAGTGAAAAAGATTAAGCATGAAAATCTCTACAATTAATGTTCATTAACATTTTCACCATAAATTGAAAATAAGCTCGAAATTCGAGAAAATGTGATAATTCAATTGCAAACTGTTGGCAACTGTTGATTCTATTAAATCATTCACTTTGAAGAGATAGCACACATCGTGTGTCTCCAGCGTTATTATCCTGTCACCAGCTGGCTCAAATCTTTGAATAGTATACTCTTATGCGCGTGAACACTAGCGTCACGTGATCAATTTTCATAACGGCAAGGAAAGTAGTGTGAGTGCACCACACCAGATTTTTTTTTGTAATAGAATATCAACATAAATGCAACAAACATAATAATTATCATTAATTCTTTATATTAAAAACATCAAGGATTATTGGGATACTAATAAAAAAAAGGGAAAAGATGCAATAAGATGGAGTGGAGACTGAAAGATAGGAGAAGAGTATTGCAATGAAGATAATTTGAAGAAAAAAATGAAAATAGGGAATAATTGCATCCAACAAAACCCAGAAATTCCCTCGTCAGAATATTTTATTTAGTTTTGTCACCCGATCAGCTGGATTGAACGTTTCACATTTGTGAGGTTAGGTTGTAGCGAAATCAAGAATATGACAAGCGCGCGATCATCCTTCGAACCTCTAGCGACATCTAGCGTAACGTTCATGATCGGAGCGCGTGAATCTGTATATCTGACTTGTATTGGGCTCATTGTAATGTATGACATTCAAATAAACATAATTACTACCAGAGAAAATAATGACGAGTTTTTAAGAAACTGAAATTTGTTATTTTACTCTATGACTGTCGAGTGATCTCCATCTCCTTCTCACCTCTCATCATCATCTCCTCCCCTCTCCTCCTCCTCCTCCTCCTACTCCTCCCCCTCCTCCTCATCCTCCTCCTCCACCTCCTACTCCTTCTCCTCCTCCTCAACCACTCCTCCTCCTACTCCACATCCACCACCACTCTATCGCCTCTTCTCCTTGTGTTTCTAGTATTGCAAAGGGCAGACAGGTACTGTAACAATACGTGTTCAAGTGGTGAAGTATGCGGTATTCCTAGCACTAGCACTTACCACCCCACAGAGTGGCAGATGCCCCCTGGGCTGGAGCTGTGAACAAGCCAGCATACAGCTGTAAGCAGAGATGATGCAAGATACGAGATGTCTGCTTTGTGTCTGTGTGGGTTTGTCTGTCTCATTGCTTGAGTCCAAGTAGTCTATCTCTTTTTGCTTGTCATACCTCTCCCTCGATCCCATTTGAAATTATTCTCCTTCTCGTTCTTCCTCTCTTAAAAAATTTAGATTTTCTAGACTATGCATTACTGAATTTCTTCATTTTCTCCTTGCATGATTCATCAATCTCCTATCTCATTATTCTCCTCCTCACTTATTTTCTCCTTCTTTCTCCATAATTGTCAAACCCATATCCTGCTCTCAGTCTCATTACCCAAGATAACACTTGCGTTATCTTGTCAAGAGTATGAATAAGATAACACTTTTATTGAGCTACTCATCAAATGAAATTCTTTATTATCAAGCATCTCCAATATTTCCAATTTTTGTATTTATATTTTCAACAAGAGTGACCGTTTCCACTGTTACCAATTAGTTGACAGAATTGTCCTCCTATTGGCTTATTCTCACCAACAGTTGATTTTCAGCCAATCGGAGAACAATTCCGAGTGTCATCTTATGGATATGTGGACCAACTATCGTTGGAAATATATACACAATACCTATGAGCCATCATGATTTTGATATTGAGATCACTAAAATTAAATTGGCTGACAACCTTTCGGGTTATGTCAAAACTTTTGTCTTGTGTTAATTTTCTGATATACATTCTCTTGTATTGTATAGTTTTATTGTTTTGTTATGTAAATAAAGGCATTTTCAATTCAATTCACTGAAATCAAACAGATAGCTGTCACAAATGGGTATGAAGAAATTATGGTGGATAGATTATTAAGTAAAATCAACAGACAAATTTCAATTGATTCTAGAGCTTTGAAGGCTCAAACTGTGAGGAGAAGACTTGGATAACAATCCCATATTTAGGCCTTATGTCTGATAAGATAGGTAGGGAATTGAAGAGGAATGGATTTCAGGTTGCTTTCAGGACCAAAATGATTTTGAATAGTCTTTTTAGCTGTAGTAAAGACAAAATTGATATTTGGGATAAAAGTGGGGTGTACAAACTTAAATATAGTGATTGTTACGTGAGTCAGACAGGTAAAAGTTTCAAAATTAGAATTAAAGATCACATCAGAGATTGGAATAAACAAAATGGGGAATCTAACTTTGCAGAGCATTTGATAACAAATAATCACAAGTTCGCAGTTGAGGAGAATGTTGAGTTTCTGCATGGTTATAACAAAGGCAGATCTTTGAATATTCTAGAGGCATAAGAAATGACAAGAGTAATTAAGGAAAATTCCCAGTATAATTTAAATGACCAGATTCATTTCAACCAATACAACACTACGAATTCAGTTATATCATAACATTGTAAGCATACATTAGTTATTAGTTTTTCTATTCACAAATTTGTTTTATTATCTTTTACTTGTTTTCTTGGTTTTTATTTTGTACCGGAAGTAAATTTTGCTATCATGACGAGTATGTTGCTCAAGCCGCAATTTTGTGACGTTTCTATTATACCGTTAAGTGGGAGGAAACTGTCTAGCTGGGCCAATGGCAGGCGTTCATGCCCTTGACCAATAGTACTCGCCTTGACTTGGTACTCGCCTACCAGTATAAATTCTACTGCTCTTGTATCTAGTTTTAGTTTATCAGAGATTGACAATGATGTAACTATCGAAACCGGTCTTTCTATTTATATTCAAATCTGTGGTTATTGACAATTTTTTAGTCTTTTTATATAACATTTCTCATCTTATAATTTCATATCAATTATTCCACTTCCACACTATCATTTTTCTATCACCTCCTCTTCCACCTCCTCTCCTTTTATATATTCTGAGCTTCTTCTCCCACTCATTTCCCATTTACTCCTCTTCTTTTCCCTACTTTTCCCCTTTTCTTCTCTTCTTCTTCCTCTTTCCAATTCCATTTCCTCCTCTCCTTTCTCCTGCCCTTTCCCATTTCCTCAACATTTTCCTCCTTTTTTCCATTCCCTTCTCTTCTTCCTGCTCTCCTTCTCCATTTCCTTCTCTTCTTCTCTACTCCATCCACTAATGGGCTCACAGTCAAGCATCCTTACCTTCTTATCAGAGGTGAACCAGCAGAGAAGATGTCAGCCTTTTTAGAACGAGGCCCACTGAAAGCCTTCTTCCCCCACCACTCCACTGCACCTACATTTTTAAGTATTCACTTTTCCTGCGAGCTACTCTCCTTATTCTCCAGGGAAAATGAATGAAAGCCTACAACTTGTATGAGTGCTTACAGACATGTGTGTACAGACATTTCCTGCCTGAGCTGTTATTCATGAATATGGGATCCACTATCAGTTTGTGAACAGGATTTTCATTCTATTTTGAAGCTCTCATGCTTATTCGATCTTGTTATTTGTTTTTAATACGAAACCATTGGATATTCAATACTTTGGTGAGGACAAATTTATAATGATAGTTATTAAAAATAATTTCCCTGATTGCCAATGAATTGCAACCGGGAAAGATTATATACAAATACATATACATAATCATAATACACACACACACACACAAAATGTTGCTAATAATGGAATAACAGTATTTTATTAACATTTGTGTTGTTATCATCGTCTATAATTCGACAAAGCAGATGACGTTATCCTTTTCTAGCTTCGAGACGATGTCAGATCGTTTTTCAACAATGAAGAAATATGACTGATTAGAGAAATAATTATTATTGAACGAAAATCCTAAATCAATGCTGCAAATCACCCCGAAGACCTCTGCTACTGCAGACATTGACAACAGGGCTAACAGCTAGATGGAAATTCGATGAGAACTACTATCCAAAAATTAGTTTCCAGCCCGGGAATCGAACCCGGTACCTCCCAATTGCTAGTCAGGAATGCTTGCCCTTACACCAAACTGACAATCTCTGGATAGCAGCGCTCATTTTATACGAGCCATAGCGGCCAACTAGTTACAGATTAACTAAAGATCAACTGTGATTAGAGAAATATTCAGTCTAAATAATGGAAATTCATTATTCGATCATTGGAATATATATTTTCTAGATGAATAGAATATAATTTATCATTTTTAACAAGAATTTTAACAGTTTAAATTACAAATACATATACATAATAATTGAAATACACATACCAAAAATGTTGCTAACAATAAAATAACAGTTTTTGATTAACATTGGTGTTGTTATCCTTATCTATCATTCGAATTGAAGATGGCGTTATCCTTTTCTAACTCCGAGACGATGTAAGATCGTTGTTCAACAATGTCGAAATATGTTTGATTGGAGAAATATTCAATCTAAATAATGGAAATTCATTATTCGATCATTGAAAGATATATTTACTAGACGAATAGAATATAATTTATCAGTTCAAACAAGAAATAACAGTTAATATTACATGTGTTATATTGGTATCAGCTATTCTCTTCTATAGAAGGTAGTTGCAAAGCAAAGAATCGTCAACGCACAGAGAAGAAGTAATCTTCTACTTTGTGGTAAACGCTATTTTTCATCTCTTTTCAATGCAATTTCAACTTGGACTTCATTATAGCCACAATATTCCAGTTCTATTCGATACTTCAGTAATAATGAGTGCCAATCATTTTGAAATTCAGTATATAATTTTGCACCTCATTTTTTCCATTCTTTAATATCATATGGCATTGTAGGTGGAGGAACTTTGGCGGCTTTCTGCCTTTGAGTCCTGACAGTTTATAGGCCTATTCATCATAAGCTCACAAGAGAAAAATAATTAATATATATTCTCTCTCGATATTATGAAATTGATAATTCTTAGTTCTCAAGTGGATATTCGAAGTAAGCAGAGTGTTGACAATTAAACATATTAAACAATCGATTAATATGGTATATGTAAGCCAATTATAATCCACTATCTTCATATCATGTAATAAAATCGACACAGTACAGTTCTACCAGAGAGGATAAAAATAAAATCCTCCATTCTATGGTTTGACTCAAGGTTTTCATACAATCTAGAGATGGAAATGAATTGAAAGTTGTATTTGTTCAAATGCTAATTAATGAATAATTATTATTAAACGTAATTCCAATTAAATGCTGTGAATCACCCCGAAGACTTCTGCTACTGCAAATATTGACCACAGGGTAAACAGCTAGATGGAAATTCGATGAGCGCTACTAGTGGTATTTAATTTTTCAATTTCAATTTATTAAAAAAACACAAAACAAGACAAAACAAAATCACAAAGAATTACGAAACAAATAAAACACAATAAAATGTTACAAATATAAAAAAACCATGGGCTTTGTGGTTGGGTGTGTTGTAGAAGAGAAAAAAAGAGAGGAGATACCTATCCAACTATGGTTTCCCAGTAATAGGCAGGCAAAGAAGAGAAGAGAAGTAGAGAGGAAGAGAGGGAGAAGAGAAGAAGAGAGGAAAAAGGGAAGGGAGAAATGAGGGAAAAAGAAAACAGAGGAATAGGTACTCAAAATAAAGGTAAGCGAGTCCACTGAAAAATGAAAAAGCTAAAGAAAAAACAATGCTGGAGCAGAAATCTCGAGTCATATTAGCGTAATATTACCTAGACTATCAATACCAGGACTGCAGTTGTTCTTTAGATTTTTAATAGTTGACTCAACTTCAACTGGGCACGTTGGTCTCATAAAAAACGTGTTATCGATCTGTATTGCAGGAAATCGATCACCAGTATTATCAGGGATATTGATAGTTTGAGCTTGTAATTTACCCACATTTGTGAAATAATTGTTGAGGGAGTGAGCATCAAGTTCAGTACTCTTGTCCTTGATACTGTCCTCACCTATAACTTCGTTTATGCACTTCCACAACTTCATGCTGTTGTTATTACAATTTTCAATTTTCCCTTTATAGTAGACTTCCTTTGCATGATTTATGATTTGCATAATTGGAATTTCGTTTAATAATAATTTTTCATACAATCTTTTTTCTATAGGATTTTGATGTAACGTAGACTAGTGGTCATTTTTGTTGGGTGTAAAAATATATTTTTCTCTTTTTTTCCGTAAATAAAAACACTCCAATAATGAAACAAAAAGCGATCCAAAATACAATACCTGACATGCATTTTCAAACACGTTATTCCAAAGATTGATCATAGAATAACAGCTATTATTTGAGGCGGTTATATGGAGGCTGCTACGAACAATATTTTTGCACACACACAAAACCAAACTAACAAAGTGTGAGCTTTTCCTCTTATGCTTACACACACACACACACACACACACACACACACACACACACACACACACACACACACACACACACACACACACACACACACACACCACACACACACACACACGCACGCACGCACGCACGCACGCACGCACGCACGCACGCACGCACGCACGCACGCACGCACGCACGCACGCACACACACACACACACAACACACACACACACACACACACACACACACCACACACACACACACACACACACACACACACAACACACACCACTCACTCACACACACACACCACACACACACCACACCACACACACCCACACACACACCACACACACACACACACACCACACACACAACACACACACACACACACACACACACCACACACACACACACACACACACACACCATTGTAGTACTGGACAACCATCGTCCTAGAATCAAGCTGGCAGGAAGTATAGAATAAGAAAATAGAGGGGAGCGAAGAAGAATACAAAAAGACCGTGAGGCAGAAGTAGAAGATAGAAGAGTAGAAGAGGAAGAAGAAGAAGGAGAAGAAAAAGGAGAAGAAGAAGAGGAAGTTCCAGTTAGCAGGAAGAAGAATGGAGAAGGAAGAGGGTATTGAAAAAGAATGCAAGATGAGGGAGAAGGTGGTGAAGAAGAAGGGGAAGAAGATGAAGAAGAAAAAAGAGGAGGAGAGAAGAAGAAGAGGAAGTTCCAGCTGGCAGAAAGAAGAATGGAGAATGAAGAGGACAACGAAGAAGAATGCAGGAAGAGGGAGAAGGGGAAGGAGAAGAAGAAGTAGACAAAATGAAGAAAATGTAGAAGAGAAAGAAGAAGAAGGAGAAGAAGAAAAAGAAGAAGAAGAAAAAGAAGAAGAATATGAAGAAAAGGAAGATGAAGAAGAAGATGAGAACAGAAGGAAGAAGAAGTAGAAGATGAGGAAAAATGATAGGTGGTGGAGGAGAAGGAGGAGGAGGAAGAGGATGTGGAGGAGGAGAAGGATGAGGATGAGGAGGAGGAGGATGAGGAAGAAGAATTAGAAGAGGGGGTAGGAGGCGGAGAAGGAGGATGAGGGGTATGAGGAGGAATAAAAAGAATTAGATAAAGAGGAAGAACCAAAAAAAGAGTAAGAAGGATGTAGGAAGAGGCAGAACGTAAAGTAGAGGAGGAGGATGAGAAATCAGAAAAAGAGAAAGAACAAGAAGAAGGAGCAAAAGAAGAAGAATGAGTTTGAAGGAAGAGGCACAACGTAAAACTTCCTTTCAACAACTTGTTCTTTTCATCAGGGGCTGTCTGACTGTTAAATCAATTTCAGCGTTTACCATGGGCTTTCACGCCGTCAGTGCATGATGAATTGTTAATTCTGCCATCGAGCGCCAATACAAATTTCCATTTCGCGATAATAATAGCAATCTATTATGATTATTCCACCCATTCGAGCTCGAAAAAAGAGCCGAGCAAACTGCCGTTTAGTAAAAACGCCGTTACAAAACGGTTGTGTTGCAATCGGTCAATCATTTTCAATCGAGAGTGATTCACTCACTTTCATAAGTGAAGGGTATTTACCAACGATCTATTCGAATATTATTCGATGAAAATTGGGAACAAACATCAATATTTGGTGCCTGCAATCTATGAGTGGGAACACCTGTCATAACATACTAGATACTAGTCTATATAAAAGCGAAATGGCACTCACTGACTGACTGACTCACTCACTCACTCACTCACTCGCAGAACAAAAATATACCGGACCAAAACGTTTAAATTTTCTAGGTATGTTCAGTGGGCCTTTAGAGGCGCACTAAGAAATCTTTTGGCGATATTTCAACTCTAAGGGTGGTTTTTAAGGGTTAAAGTTCTTTCAGCATGTATATTCTTCTCATTCCAATATCTTAAATTATAATTGAAATGTCCATACCATATGTTAATATAGAACTATAATCTAGAGAGAGTACCTCTTCGAAACAGTTGTTAACTGGTAACTAAATAAAAATTAGTAAGGTTGGCATTAAGTTGAGTTGACTTTGTTGTTGGCACCAAGTTGTAGATTGAAATGCATTTATCGCGGAAAAATTGATGGGCACTGCTACTTCAATCAGAGCTATTTCTGGGAATATAATATTACTAGCCGTCAGGCTCGCTTCGCTTGCCATATCCATTTAGCCAGAAGTTTAGTCTGGACCCCCGACTGGATCGTCCTAACATATGATAAACATGCTCAAATGAAAAATGCAGGCGAGCGAAGCGAGCCTGCTGATTTCACTCTTGGACGATCCAGTCGGGTGTCCTGGCTAGACGGATGTGGCGAGCGAAGCGAGCCTTACGGCTAGTCTTTTATAAATGTGAGGATTCAATGTTCGAATGTTTTTATTAGAGGGAAACGTTCTGTTGACAAGTATTCAGTTGCAAAAATCGTGGATAATTGATAATATATGAATATACTCTTACATTCACTTTTCAGAATTAATTGACTTCATCAATTCACTCCGAAAGGAATTATCGATCATGACCAGGAAGTTGGAAGAATAGAAAAAGGCTCATACGAAGTGTATACCTTGAAAGAAAAAATGGAATAGGCAAATAAATATATTAATGCTGATAAACTGAAGAATCTCAGTTTCGAATATACAATACGAATTCTATATCAGGGCTGAATAACAGAGGTTAGGCTCCTAGTACGGAAAAAGTCTTAAAATTGAAATTGTTTTTCTTGGTTTGTTCAAGTGTACAACTAATTTTCGATCTTCATCAAAATATCTCTCTATTCGTATTCATGAAATGTGGAGGCAATTGTTTATGTGAGTAAGTGTTACTGATTCAATTATGTTTATAAGATTCAGTATGTGTTTGAGCTCCCTACATTTTTCAGGCTCTAGTAATAAAATTGTATGATGAAAATGCATTATTTATTCAACAATGATAGAATACATAATCATAAAATGGTTGAAAATGGAAATGGAGAAACATGCTATAGCCCTTACTGAGTTATTTCATTTCCGATTTTTATTGAAAATTAATCCAGAAGAAGTTATGATTCTTTATCATTTTGAACACGTATTTTGATCCCAAATAAATCACAGAACATTTTCAATATCATCATCTTCTAATCAACACGTTGAAATGGTTTATATCGCATGAAACGTAACATGGAGCACAATACCATTCATTTTACTATCAATCCCTAATATATTAACCACACATATGCTGATCTTCTTGTCTAGTCTTAACCTATTATCACAGATTCAAAATTATTCAGATCTATTCTTATTAAGACTGCCATTAGTCTATATCGTTACGGAACATGCTCTAGGCTTCAGATGGAAAAATCAATCTCATCATCAGCAATTTCTAGAGATAGCATCAGGAATAACCCCAGTGCAAAATGATCATTATGAGAGAAATGCCATATTTGAGATATTGAGAAGAAATTAGCTCCTACCCGGAAGAGCACATCTTATATCTTATTCTCGATATTACAATAGAGAAACAATAGCGTAAATAGATATCCCATGGTATAGGGCGTTTATGTCGCAACTTTTACTGTTATCTCAAGCTGATAGTCCACGTAGTTCTTTCCTATGAAGCTTTATGACGCTGGTAGTCTCTCATATTGGACCTTATACACAAAATATTGTGACCTCTTACCCGGTCATACAGTAAAAATCGACAAAAATCGACAGTAATCGGCTTGAGATAACAGTAAAAGTTGCGACATAAACGCCCTATACCAGGGGATATCTACTATGCTATTGTTTCTCTATGGTAATATCATAGAGATTTTTGTCGATTTTTACTGTTATGACCGGGTAAGAGGTCACAATATTTTGTGAATAAGGTCACAATATGAGAGACTACCAGCGTCATAAAGCTTCATAGGAAAGAACTACGTGGACTATCAGCTTGAGATAACAGTAAAAGTTGCGACAAGCCGATAGTCCACGTAGTTCTTTCCCGTGAAGCTTTATGACGCTGGTAGTCTCTCATATTGTGCTGTTCATACACTCTACCCGGTCAGCACAGTAAAGTTGACAATAATCGACAGTAATTGACTTGAGATAACAGTAAAAGTTACGACATAAACGCCCTATACCATGAGATATCTACTTATGCTATTCTTTCTCTATGATATTAGGCTACTTACTGCAAGAAAAATGGCATAATATTATTCTAGTTCAAGAGGAATTTCTGTTCATGATCAAGGAATAAGATATATGAATGAGAACGGTTTCATACAAAGTGGATCTTGAAAAAAAAAAACAGATCAAGACAGTACCAATACAGGTGAAAAGATGAAACCCATTACAATTGAAAAACTCCATTACTCCTGAGTTTTTCTATCAGCCCGTAATACTGATGAGTGGTCAAAACTTATTCGATTGAGAACTCTTCCATTAAATATTCAGTCAGAGGCCGAATATCTTCTGCCTCCAATTCCCCACAATATTTCCTTTGTACTTGAGCAGAAAGCCATTACTCTGTATCGATCAAACCTCTCCGGTAATAGAAAAGTGTAATTCAATTAGATTCGCCCCTCACAAATCTAGCCTTTGCTGACAACTTCCAACGTATTGATATCTCAGCAATCGGCCAACCGATTCGC
>NW_024093155.1:0-12107 GCF_014356525.2 Nilaparvata lugens | reverse complement strand
ACTAGTTTTATCCAACTTTTGAGATATTTTTCCATATAATTCAGCATAAGTTTATCAAAAACCAGTCCCCAAACAATAGTATCTTTAACAAATTTAAACACTTTATCAGATATTGTGGAACTTCTCCATATTAAGATAAAGAAAGGAAAAAGATGTTGTCGAATTCCACTATAACATTTTTATTCACCAAAACTATTCACCAAATGTTATAGTGGAATTCGACAACATCTTTTTTCCTTTCTTTATCTTAATTCATATCTGTGCATTTCACCAGAGGAACTGAATTCCGGGCGAAATCTTTCACCTGTATAGCTCGCTAATGGCGTTTATGGATATATGTTTATAAGACGTTTTTCTATTCTTATCTCTACTATCACGTATCAAATTATTTTACCATAATTAAGAATCACCTTGTATAAACATGAAAACAGGAATTGCTCGTTTAATGTATTGCTATCCTTGTCTATTTTCATCAAAGCGGATAGAGCTATCTCTTTCTTGCGGTTCTGTTGCAAGATCGTCTTCTAACAATGTAGAATTGATAATTACTTAAACAAATATTTATCTTAATTAAAATTATTGGAAAATATATTTCTTGCTTCATAAAATATAGTTGATTATTTCAAACAAGAATAAACGGTTGATATACAACAATAACCTGTCTCAGATATCTCTATAGAAGGCATTGACCAAGACAGAGGATCGGCAACGTTGTTCTCCTATCTTTCTCCACTGTCATTTTAACGTGGACCTCACTATAGAATAACATCTATTTGGTCGGCTATGATAATATTGTAACCACAACATTACCACGTGGACCTATAGTGACATTATAATCGCAGTGAAGAATTAGGGTACAGCTTTGCCGATTCTCTGCCTTGTCCTCTAATACCCATGGAGACAGTTGATACCGGTATATCTGTGTGATATCAACTGTTCATCTTGATTGACATGATAGGACAGAATTACTCTGATCGACTGTATTGGAGGCGCTGTGGTAATAACTGCATGAGGGGAAATGTTCCCAAAACTACTAGATTTCTTCAGGAAAATAAAAACCTTTATTGAAATTTGAAGCGAAGTAGAAAGAATGCAGCGATTTGATCATGCTAATGGAGTTCCGTGTCTAGAAATTCATCACAGCAGAAAAACGATAGAAATATCATCCAGTACCATCATGAAAGTTGATTGAAAGCCACTGTTCTACTTCGACACCTCCCAATCTTCTTCGCCTTCTTCTCCCACTTCTCCTTCTCTGTCTCTTCCTCCTCCTCTTTCTCCTTCTTCTCCACCTTCTTCTTCTCCTGCTCCTTTTTCCTTCCCTCTCCTTCGCCTTCACCTCCTTCTCATGCTCCTCATCCTCCTCCTTCACTCCTTTTTTTCCTCCTTCTTCTTGTTCTTCTTCATCTTCTCCACCTTCTCCTTCCTCCTCTTTTTTGCATTTCTCTCCTCCTTCCCCTCCTTCTTCTCCTCTCACTCCTCTCATTATTCTCATTAATTTCCCTTCAAAATTTATTCTATAATACTTCTCTTCTTCTCCTTGCCTCCTCTTTTTCACCTCGTTTTGCTTGCACACATCTCCCTGCTCCTGCTCTCTTCTCTCATCTTCCTATATTCATTATCTTCTCCTTCTTCTTCTTCTTCTCCTACTTCATGCTCTTCATCTTCTGTCCCCTCCTCCTCCTCTTCTTCCCTTTCCATTTATTCTCCTTCTTCTCCTTCTATTTCTTCTCCTTCTTATTGCTCTTTCTTCTCCTTCTTCCTTCCTCATCGTCTTCTTCTACTCTCTCTCACTCTCCTTTTTTATGGTTTTTCGTAAGCAATCATCCAATTTTCAGACCAATTTACAAGTCTTTTACAAACTTTTAAGACACGGAACAATCATTTCCACCTCGAAAGGTTTACGATGCGCAAGCATGTAGTAGCTTGCGAAAAGCAGAAGAAAAACAATCATCCATCGTTCTAATAGCAGTAGAGAAGAATGGAACAACAGCAATGCCGATTCCTTGCCTAGCCTTTGCCTTCTATGAGCAATAGTTGATGCCGGTATATCTGATGCAATTTTATCCGATGATCCTTGTTGAAAATAATCATTTTCATATTTCTTATTAGCAGGTAACCCGTGTTCCGCAATGGTCTTATTGGAAGCTTGACAAATTGTAAACTTGTCAACTGAAATCTTGAAGTATTAATTATATACCTATAACCATCCTTTGTAAATAAGGAATCTATATGCAAAATTCTATAGTCAATCAGTTCGTGGTTCAGAGGTAATGATGCATCATTCGTGAATTTCCTATCCCATACAGGTATAAAGGCCATTCTACACAGCACATGGCGTGAGGGGCTGGACGCACGCCACGCCGGCCACGCTAGCCACATGCCAATTCACACCGCCACGACTGTTGCGATGCTATACCGGCCACGTTTCCCGTCAGTATGTAGGAAGATGTTAACTCCGATGGTCCCGTTGTGTGAATCTGGATTTTCTTGTGGCTTACCTTCAATTCAATTCGTTTATTTCCACTTGGCATACAATACATGTACATATTTATATTTGATAAATTTGGTTTGATGACTCCAACAGCAGCGGTAGTAATGATAATGAGCTGTTTTTTTTGTATTCGGTGACAGCATGGGACCAGTGGGTACATCCAATCAATAAAAAAAGGAAGACCTATGGCAAATTCCATCATTTAATGCGCGACCTTTAGGCTGACAATGATAGTATACGTTCTATACGATAGTATACATCTAGTATACGTTCTGCGCATGCTCGGACCAAAACGTGGCTGGACACGTTTGAAAAGATCGCTCAGAGAGCGAACGGTAGCCACGCGTGGCTAGTATAGCAAGCGTTGCCGCGTGGCCGTGGCTGCTATGTGAATTGCTTCATCTGATTAGCTGGGAAGCGATGTTTTGAAAAGTAGCTAGCGTGCGTCCAGCCACGCACGCCACGTGCTGTTTGGAATGGCCTTAAGCCATTTATATATATATATAAAAGCAAAATGGCACTCACTCGCAGAACTAAAAATCTACCGGACCAAAAGGTTCAAATTTGTTAGGTATGTTCAGTTAGCCCTTTAGAGGCACACTAAGAACGGATTTGGAAAAATGTCCAAAGATTCGCCCAAAATCTGCGTTTTTCCAGCGTTTTCTCAGCTTTATCAAGAACAATTCAACAGAAAATATTTAAATTTGGTACAGATGCTAAGCTTGAAATAATTGATGAATTTAAAGTTTATTCATCAAAAACATCAAGACAAATTAGAATATATAGCATTTAATACAATTAAAACAATGGAGTTTCCATGCTTTGAATAATTTTTCTCAATAGGCTAGATAATTCAATGAATAACATACACCCCACTATAAATGTGTTGGGTATAAGTTATTAGTTGCTTGTTGCGTGTTATAAATTTACAATGCAAACTTCATTCAGTGATATAGGATTAAAGTTTTTTATATTGAAAAGAACTGGCTATCTAATTCTTTGGTGGGTTGAGTTGAAGAGGTAGCTCTTATTGCCTCAACTTGACTCAACTATCACCGACATCACTTGTAAAGTGCAAATAAAATACTTTTCCTACAGTTACGTTGAAAAGTGGCCATTGCTGCACTGATTACAGAACGCAAAGATCACTTTTCCGCTCTAGTGCGGGAAAAATTTTTCTGCACTCCAGATTTCAACATGGCAAACGCAAATACTTAGTAGGTTATATGGGCAACAGTGCAGCAAATCAAATGAGTTGGTAACAGTGACTGCTGTGGCTGCTATGTGAGCAGAGGTGCAACCAAGCACAACGCGCTAATTATATTCTTATATATTATAACCAAGGACAACGAGAACTTTAGGATTTTAGGATTAAGGTTTGTATCAATAATAAATTACACAGAAAAACATTTGATGGATTTCAGGCAATTTTACCCATAATTACCCACTTTTCATATTCAATGGTAACTGTAGGAAAACTTAATGTGAAATACGTGCGCAAAGTTCCTCTGCTGCACTCAAGAACCATTCCGCCCTCACCTACGGCTCGGACGTAAACGTTTCTTTCGGTGCAGCAAACTGTCACTTTGCGCACTAGTTGCACAAATAACTATTATTTT
Source organism: Nilaparvata lugens (assembly GCF_014356525.2). NCBI lineage: Eukaryota > Metazoa > Arthropoda > Insecta > Hemiptera > Delphacidae > Nilaparvata > Nilaparvata lugens. Next base: position 7,994 of record NW_024093155.1, on the reverse strand, counting down.
ATCTAAAATGGAAAGAAAAAAATCAATAATTAAAAGGGTAATGAGATTTTTATTTTTCTTTCTATTTCCATTACAAGTAGCCTATATAAAAAGGAGATAAATTTATCTATCTATCTGTGTCGAATGATGGAGAATGTATGTACAGAAAGTAACCTACATTGTGTCTACTTTTGCAATTCCAAATACCAGCTTTCAAATTCTCTACAATAAACATTAGCCTCGCCTCGTCAGTCAAAGGATATGACACCTCAGTGAACACACCTTCATTCGAATCACTCATTATTACACACCAGCTAAACCGAGCCTTCTATCATAGCGATATTCAATTTAACCTGTTAGAATTTTCTTGAAAATTGAACCTACCGTCACATTCTTCTTCTCTCTCTTCTCTTTCCGAAATTATTTTTCTATCATTATAAATAGTAATCTAATCTATTTTGGTTAATTTATTGTTATTGTTGTTTTTGTCATGGGAGAAGCATCTCGGTGATTCAAGGCCGGTTTCCGACTCGGGACTTAGTTGAGCTATAGTTTTTGTGAAATAAGTTGAGACTTGGTTGGCCCTCCATCGAGGGTTGCCAAAATCGTGTAAATTGCTACCTTCTCAAATTTCCAATTCAACGTCAGAATTGGATGTAAATATCATCCCCGATATCCTAGTATGTTAAAAAGCTTCAGGGTTTAAGGATCGAAAGGAAATTTAACTTTTACAATAAAATTGGAAACATCACAAAGATTTGTTTTTACTTTCCTTGCACTATTACCATAGGTAAAGAAAGTATTGCTTCCCAAAAAAATTAAGCTACCCCAATAATTTCAAGTTTTCTATTTTTTTTTCTATTTCAAGTTTAATTTCAAGGTACCCTGAGTCCAAAACATGATTTTTGGGTGTGTGTGTGTGTGTGTGTGTGTGTGTGTGTGGTGTGTGTGTGTGTGTGTGTGTGTGTGTGTGTATGTGCGTCTGTATACACGATATTTCATCTCCCAATTAACGGAATGACTTGAAATTTGGGACTTGAGGTCCATACATTTTACGATCCGACACGAACAATTTCGATCAAATTAACTTCACTTCAACTTTCCTCAGTAAGAACATAACCTATTTTTCGGACATTTTTATATTTATCAATTTTGGAACAGAATAGTTTTGGGCTATGCCTTTTTTTCTTTTCCGATCATATTATATGATTTGTATTTGTATCAACAATAAATAAATGCAATCCAAGATGGCGGCTGAAATGGAGAAAATGTTGTCAAAAACAGGGTTTTTCGCGTTTTTCTCGAAAACGGCACCAACGATTTTGATTTAGTTATACCTAAAATGGTCATCGATAAGCTCTATCAACTGCCATAAGTCTCATATCTGTAAAAATTCCAGGTGCTCCGCCCCATCTATGCAAGTTTGATTTTAGATTCTCAATTATCAAGCTTCAAATACAATTTGAACCAAAAAATTTGAGTGTAATAGAATGAGCTTTAAATAAATGTTTAGTAACATTTACCCAAAATTAAAAATAAGCTCGAATTCGAGAAATGTGATTATCCAATTGCAAACTGTTGATTCTATTAAACAAATGTTCACTATGAAGAGATAGCAGACCTCGTGTGTCTCTAGCGTTATTGCCTGTCACCAGCTGCTCAAATCTTTGAATAGTAGACTTGAAATGCGCGGGAACACTAGCGTCAGTTGATCAATTTTCATAACGGCAAGGGAAGTTGTGTGAGTGCGCACACCAGATTTTTTCGAAATTCAATTTGAACGTGGACTGCGACTGCCCCGTTTCGGAAAGCCAATTTCTGACTACAGCTGTACAAAGTCTAGAGCTTAACTAGATCCCGAACTCAGAATCCGGCCTTTAGTGTATGCGCATGCTTAAAAACCCGTTAGTGGCCAGCCTGAGTGAAAATTTACTCTTTATTCATTAATTCACATTTTTGATGATCAATAAATTGGAATTACTTGTAATAATGATGATTGATCATCGTTGATTGGGTCATCAATTAATGCGAGATCGACGGTTCTAACAAAAATTCAAATCGAATTCCTGAATTTGATGGATGTTTGCGATGCACCGCTGATCGAATGTCCCATCAATCATCTCTATGCGATATTGCGTGCCTATTCAACTCATACTGGTGGTGGAGAAGGAGGAAAAGAGGAAGAAGAAGAAGAAGAAGAAGAAGAAGAAGACAGGAGAAGAAGAAGAAGAAAAGAAGAAGAAGAAGAACAAGAAAAGAAGAGAAGAAGAAGAAGAAGAAGACAGGAGAAGAAGAAGAAGAAGAAGAAGAAGAAGAAGAAGAAGAAGAAGACGAGGAGAAGAGAAGAAGAAGAAGAGAAGAGAAGAAGAAGAAGAAGAAGAAGGAGAAGAAGACAGGAGAAGAAGCGAAGAAGAAGAAGAAGAAGAAGCAGAAGAAGAAGAAGAATAGAAGAAGAAGAAGAAAAGAAGAAGAAGAAGAAAGAAGAAGAAGAATAAGAAGAGAGAAGAGAAAAGAAGAAAAGCAGAAGAAAGAGAAGAAAAGAAGAGAAGAAGAAGAAAAGAAGACGAAGAAGAAGAAGAAGAAGAAGAAGAGGAGAAGGGAAGTAAGAATGCTCTTTGTCTATCTCGTCTGCCTTCTTCTCCTCCCTATCTTTTCTCTTCTTCTTCGTCTTCTTCTTCTCTTCTTCTCTTCTCTCTTCTTCTTTCTTCTTCTTCTTCTTCTTCTTCTTCTTCTTCTCCTGTCTTCTTCTCTTCTTCTTCTTCTTCTTCGTCTTCTTCTTCTCTCTTCGTCTTCTTCGCTTCTTCTTCTGCTTGCTCTCTCTTCTTCTTCTTCTCTTCTTCTTCTCTTCTTTCTTCTTCTCCTGTCTTCTCTTCTCCTCGTCTCTTCTCTTCTTTTCTCTTCTTCTCTTCTTCTTCGTTCTTCTTTCTTCTTCTTCTTCTTCTTCTTCTTCTTCCTTCTTCTTCTTCTTCTTTCTTCTTCTCCTCTTTTTCTTCTTCTTCTTTCTTCTGTTCCTGCTCTTTCTCTTCCTCGCTTCTTCTTCTCTTTTTTCTTTCTTCTCTGCTTTCTTTCTTTTCTTCTCTCTCCTTTCTTCTTCTTTCTTCTTCTTTTTCTTCTCTCTTCTTCCTTCTTTCTTCTTGCTTTCTCTTCTTCTTTTCTTCTTCTTCTTCTTCTCTCTTCTTCTTCTTTTCTTCTTTTCTTCTTATTTTCAATTCATTTTGAAATTATTTGAGAATATAATCATATTTTACCTGTAAGAACCCCCCCCCCACAATAGCCCCATTTCTTGCTTATAAAAAGTATAAATGATCGTTTAAACGAGAATGACCAGTTAATATTACATCAATAACCTGTATCAGCTACCATCCATAGAAGGAACTGACAAAAGAGATATTGGCAACGTTGTTCTTCTATCTTCCTCCACTACCCTTATAACACGGACCTCACAATGGGTTATGAAAATGGCTGACCATTTTTCAATATGAATATTACAAATTAAGTGATGTTTAAGATATTTCCAGTCAATCTTTGAAACCCGTGAAGAGAGGAAAATCCACAACAAGCTTCAAGCTTAAAGTGTTTCCAAAGAATTGATGTCCCCATGTAACGTATAACTGGAACTTGACGAGTTGAAAACTTGACGAACTGAAAGCTCGACGTGGCGAAAATCTTTGTCGAGGGAGGAAGGCTCATTATGGGGTCAGAATTGGGTGAGCTGATGGAGAGGGTGGGTGAAAATTTTTCATCGGCTCTCTCTCCTGGTGGTCATTTCGGTGTGACACTTCTTTTCAAAGTACCACCCCCTTAATAACCCCCGCCCACCCCGTCCACAAAAACCCACCCAAAAAAAGTAATTTTTCTAATGTCACTCGAGGATTATTGCGTTGTCCTCTTGTACAACCCACATTTTCATTCCTTTTTTCTATTTCCACTTCTATTTCTGTGTTTCTCTTTTCCTTTCTCTTCTCCCTCTCTTCAGTTTCCGATTTTCTTTCTCTTCATCACCATCTCCATCTCCTTCTTCTTTCTCTCTATTCCTTCATTACTTTTACTTTCGTTATGATGTATGTTAGATGTATGGAAACCAGCCGTATGAAGAAATACCAAGAGCCGTTTGAGAACTCAGGATTAAGCTAAGCTCTAGACTTTGAAAAGCTGGAGTCAGAAACTGGCTTTTTCAAAACAGGGCATAGTCATAGTGTTCCATGATAATTTTATTTTCTCGCCACACTGCACAGAAAGCAGCTGTTTTCCCTCCCTACGTAGTCTGAAAGACATTGTTTGCAGACGACTCTCGTCTGACGGCAGAACAGGCTTCTCAACAAATAAGCTAATTTCTCGAATTCTAATTATGTCGGACAACATCTTTATCGATACTCTCTATGCATTCAATCGCTCCGATGAAAGCTATCAATTTAGAAAAGAACAATTCATCATCAGACCTATAGCGCATCATATAATTATTCTAATTGCAGCAAGACTTCTCAATCATTCACCCAATATACATTCGTTTTGATTTGCATGTATAAAATGAAAGAAAGACCACACATAATATTAAATGTATACAACTGTATCTCTAATTACATAAATTACATAATTCTACGGTACTATAAATGTCATGGGATATAACCCTCATGTTGTTTCAGTAATTGAACTCTGAACAATTGCTCCCGAGACTTCAAGCCTCGTCATATAGCCCACCAATCTTCTCCAGTTTTCACCATTCAGGTATCTAAGTATAGTTCCTCTTCTATAATCCAGCGACCGAACCATTTCATCCGAAACTCTCCCAGTACTGTGCATCGACCCAAGAAGTGGCATGTGTCTTCTATCTCCCTGCTATTGCAAAGTGACATATATAGCTGTTTATCATTCCTTGTCTACCCTGAAATTCAGGTAACAGGGACCCTCTCACTATGAATATCATACTGATAAAACGTCTCTTGTTTTCGTCATTATATAACTCTCTTCCATTGTATGCGACGTTCTTAGTCTCTGTACATTGAGTGGAACTGCGAAGTTGCGGCCCTATTCCACCAAGTTTCTATCAATCTGTCACGTATCTGTTCAATGATATTTCACATCCATTTCTCCATAAACTCGGCTGGTTCCCTGGATCAATCCAGTCCATTGTATTGCACATACAAATGTTTCCAATCCTTGTACCATCCACATTGCTTTGCGCCATCAATCTTGTTATTCTTCCTGTGAAATCTGAACTCAGGTAGGTTTATAGTCTTACTATATACTTCACATTCATTCTCAAAGTATCTAGCCATAAAACGCCCTCCCCACTCTCCAGATACAATATATAATTAGGTGTGTTCATTGGTAAGCAAACAGTCTTCTAAGAAAGAATCTATGAAAGCATTCTATTGCTCTCTCTGTTGGTACCCCCATACCTCTGCGGCATATGTAACCGTGGCCCTTGCTCACCGCATTAAAAACTTGCCGTTTCGTTGTACTGACTCATTGTTTGTAATTAACTTTCCCCACAAACTATTCACACCATATTTTGCTGCTGCACTTTAGCTTTGAAGTGACTAGTCAATGATAGTGCGGATGTGAATGTACACCTAAGTACTTGTATTCTTTGACTACTTCTATAGGCTCCTCTCCAAACCTCCACTTCTCTTCCTGCGCCATCTACCCCCCTTCCTGAACACCATCATTTTGGACTTCTCCCATTCACTGTCAAGTTCCAGCGGCTACAATAATCCTTCAGTCTGTCAATCATACTTTGCATTTTATGAATACTGTCGGTGAATATTACTAAGTCCTCCGCATAAAGAAGTACGTTCATATCGGACCTCCAATCCTTAGGCCTCCACCGATACATTCACAGATATCTATGTAAATATGGAGAATAAAATCGGGGACAAAAACAGCTTGTTGTTTAAGCCGCTTTCAAACTGAAATAGCTTCTGTCAGCCCTTTCTCGCACCACCACAGCAGATGATACATTATCATACAAGCCTCTCATCATTTGGACAAACTTATTCGATACCCTATCTCTAATAATCTATAAAATAATGCTTCTCGATCAATCGAGTCGAAGGCAGATTTGAAATCGACGTAGAAACAGTATACTCTCTATTCTTTTCTGACACAGAATATTTAATCAAATTATACAGAACATTCATTAATGTTATCCACAGATGAGTATCCTTTTCTGAAGCCGGCTTGATTCCTCCCTAATGGTGTTTGTATGCTTCACATATTTTTCCCCGAACAGGCTTCTTTCCGGCCTAGGCCGGAAAGAGTACCCTTTCCAGCCGCTAACATGGAACTAAGAAAGGTGATAAGAAAACAGCTGATCAAAAAACTTTCATTATTTGTGTTCATTATTCAAATTAAAACATTTTAAGATATCATCTTATTGTCATTTGAGGAGAATAAAAAAGTTAAACTCAACCTACCACATAATTGAACATCATTTTTAGGTTATTTAGACGAACAGAACATAAAAGTAAAAACTTGGACAATTTCCTGAATTCAGATTACCTCAGATTTGCTAGAGCTATCACCTTCACTTCTGCATTCGTAAGGCTTAGTAAACAACTATTCTCATATATATTATTGTTTATTTTTGTGTGTGGAGAAAAAAGCGTTCTCACCATGGGCAAAAATGTTTTTCCGGCTCTCAATCTTTCTAGTCCTCGGCCTACGGCCTTGGACTTGAAACCGATTTCGAGCCGGAAAAATCTCATTTTCTGCTCTAGTTGCGAAATATACTATTAGCCATTCATACCGAGTGATTCAAAAGGACTTTTAACAACTTTGAAAATTCATACAATCTTATTAAACAAGGTACGAGCTGATTTTGGTGTTGTTAAAAGAAAACACTCCAAGTTTTGACTCGCGTAGTTCACCTGGTCGCGCCGCCAAGCGCTAGCGGCTGTTACGTAAAAGATGGCTGCCTTCACTGGACCCGAACGTACTAGCTGTGTGTTTTGTTTGGATATGCTGCAAAAATTTTTGATACCACAATTGATGAACAACATGATTTCTTCATGCAAGATGGCGCTCCACCACACTATCTGACTGACGTCCGGGATTTTCTTAATGATCGCTTCCAATCAGTGGATTGGCCGTAATGCGCCAATTGCTTGGCCCCCTCGTTACCCAGACTAACACCGCTGGATTTTTCTCATGGGGTTTCATGAAAGATATGCTGTATGTACCTCCTCTGTCAGACACTCTACCTGAACTTAGAGCAAGGATTTGCGCTGCTGTTGAGCAAGTTACACCTGGAATGCTAGTGCGAGTCTGGGAAGATATCGACTATCGATGGAGGTCTGCAGGATAACCAACGGAAGTAACATAGCAACTCTTCAGTTCAAGATAGAAAAACTTGGAGTTTTTTCCTTTGAAACAACACCAAACCCATCTGTGTACCTTTTTAATAGATTTATATGAATTTTCAACGTTGAAATTTCTTTTTGAATCATCCGGTATATTTATTGTGATACATGCTGTGATTCATGGTATAACATCAACCTCTAAATTCAAATTTTCAAATCAGTATCCCTGAACCGAAAATCAAGTGACGAAGCAGTGTGTGATTACATAACTTCACTTTTGGACAACATTAATTTCATCGAAATTTTGGAGAGTAATGTACAGGCTCAGCCTAGTTCTCCTCCAAGGTCATAATTTATTATGATAGTGTTTTTATACAATTCACGAATGAATAGAAAATAAATAAAATGAATTGGAAACATTCCTCTCTTTCTCTGTTCTCTCTCGGCTCTTCAAAGTTAGGTTCACGTTTTAAAGGCAGTGTTTGATTAAAATGGTATTGCTATCCTTGTCTATCATTCATCAAAGCGGATAGATCTATCTCTTTTCTGCTGTGTTCTGTTGCCAGATCGTCTTTCAACAATGTAGAATTGATAATTAATTAACAAATATTCATCTTATTATGAAATTTTTGGAAAATATAATTTCTTGCTTGATAAAATATAATTGATTATTTTAAACGAGAATGACAATAATATCACATCAATAAATATGTA
>NW_024093154.1:0-12959 GCF_014356525.2 Nilaparvata lugens | reverse complement strand
ATGAAATCGGTTCAATGCTTGAAATCGGGAATAATCCAATGAGTGGAAACTATCCTTTTTGGGAAGAGTGACCATAAACCGTCTGTCTTCAAGACGCGTGGTAGTGGTTGTGTATTTCTTTTCAAGTTTCAAAACCTCAGGTGAGGGAGGAAGCAGAGGAGAGATTTCTTCCAACTTCCAAAATTTCTCTAACTGATGAGAGACATCATTTGAAGTTAGAAAATTCGACATGACCCTATGGGGAGCGGTCACAGGCGAAGCAGGGAGGTACAAACGAGGTACTGCAATAGGATGAATAGTTTTACAAGAACTGAATATGACCCAACCTAGACTGGTTTTCTGAAGAATGGGAGCGTTTTGAGCTAGATACAATTTACCAGGCTGAAGTACAGATGCAAATATGCCAGCACCAAGTAACAAATCTACAGGTTAGGTTGATCAAACAATGGATCCGCTAATTTGAGTTCAACAGGAATTGAAATTTTAGAAAAATCAATGTTCACACTAGGAACATTAGATGATATGCTATCAACTACAATACGATTTTCTTCAACCGACCATGAACGATCAGATGAAGACAAGCAAACTGAATGAGAAATAGATGATTTGGTTTTCTCCCATATCACTACTACGAATCAAAGTATACAAGTGACAATTTTCAGCAACCTAGTTGACATCAAATTACAATCAGAACAAGAATCTAAAAGTGTGGTTGCTTTAATAAATTCCCCACTGGAAGATTGAACCAAAACTTCGGCAGTAGGTAACAAAGCGACAGTTGATTGCTGTTGCAAACACAGTGACGAGGTGGAACTCATCGTGACATGAGAGTTCTTCTGAGGCTGTTTAGTTGTTTCCACATTCTGAACCATGACTGAATTCAAAACAGCATTCTTACCCTTGGAGGGAGCAAAAGATTGAGAATGAATAACATTGGAAGTTACCTTATCCTTAGAAGTAGGCTGAGTGTCTCGCGATTGAGGATAGACCTATGAAGAACAGTGTGGTGACTCTGCCACAAAGTGTACAAGATTTGTCCGAACAAATATGATTGGTGTGAAAGGCTTGATGCAATGATAACATAACCTTTTGTCACGGACAGCATTCCAACGATCAATAACCTGCAACTTCAATAATTCATTACAATGATTTGGAAAATGACCAACAGAATCACAAAAACTACAAGGTGGCATAGAAGAAGTAGTAACTGCATTCTAGATTGAACATTGATTGATTTTGATTGAACTCAGCTTGCTATGAGCACCAACCGAGTTAGATGTACTTGCTGTACATTTCCTTGGTGGTGGTTAGCTGAGCTTGAAGCAACAGCTTCCATGATTTTGCATTGTGATTCCAAAAAATTCCAAAATTTATCAATGGTGGGAATGTTGTGTATACCAACACTCTTTTCCATTCTCGAACAGTAGCAGTATCCAACTGCAACAACATTTTGTGCATGTACAATAAGTCCTTGATTGGACTCCAAGTTGAAGTGCTTTGAGCGCGGTAATGTGGGACTTGCAAAAGTCAATGAATGCCTGTAATGATTGTGGACAGTTACGTTTATGGTAGGAGGAGATTCAATTGCCGTGACGTGCCTGGCAGCAATTAATCTCTTATTGTCATACCTCTCCTTAAGAGGTTCCATGCAAGCTGAAAACCATTTCGTCAGTTCAATGTGCTCCACTCTAGCAAGAGCTTCACCTCTGAGTGATTGACAAAGATAGAAAAATTTGAATGACTCATTAATAGTATCCTGATTACCAATAATATTGGTAAAAGCACTTGAGAATGCTTGCCATTTTGAAAGCTCCCCATTGAAATGTGGAAGCAGAATCTGAGGCAACTGAAAATTTGCCAAATGCGAGTTTTGAGATGTTGGCCGCTGGGAAGCACCAGCAGTGGCCTCATTGTTGTGTGTCTGCTTTCAAAAGCAGTTAATGCAGCGTTTGCCTTAGAGGTAATAGAAATAAATTTAGAAAGTATTTCAAAATGAGTGAAGTGTCTTGTGCTTGCAACTCTGCATTCCATAATGTTCATGATTTTTATCATACTTAATCTGAGTGAACCTAGTTCGTTTTGACAGTCAACAATTGATAATAAGTGGCTTCAGTGTCCACAACATAATCGTTATAGCTGGTATGAACCAATCTATTTCCTGGTGTAAATTGTCTCTTGCATTGAAAAGAGCAGAAGGCTCAGGAAGCGAATCTTCCTCATGATCGGACATGCTTAAAATTAACAGCAAAACCTGAGTTAATGAAATGATACTGCACTGTAGCAATGCGATTGCTGCGCCAATAAGCAACTTTGGGTGCTGGTCCAGTACACAGAGAGGCATGCCTGTGCGTTTGAGGCAAGTTGTGTCAAGCTTGCTGTGTGGCGAGTCAAGTAGCGAGCTCGCAAGGCGGTGTAGTGAGCCGTGTGTTGTTTTCTCAATGCGCAATAGCCGTCTGTGACCAGTTCAGTGCAGTTCAGTCTCTCAGGATACAAGATAGCTGATAGCTGGTGCATACACATTGCAACGTGCTTTGAGTTGCAGCCAGTACTGAAAATTGAAACAAGTGTGTGAATGCTTAATATTAAACAATACAAACATACAAAAATACAATGGAATAAAATATACTCTAGTGTGGGACCTAATCATTGGTGTCAAGCTAGACTATAGGCACATGGTCACTGAAACCCTAAGGTTCAACGGACCAAGAAATGGGTAATAAAAATTAACAATTATCCTAGGAACTAATGAATCAAAAATGCACGGCGGAGGACCATTTATGACAGAATCCAAAGTCAGGCCAGTGGACTGTGAATGATAGTTGGTATTAATACCTACAAATAGATCTCTGAATTCTGTGCATAAAAAACTGATACCGTAGCTTAAAGTGTGGTGAGTATGCCAATAAAAGACAAAATGAGTCAACAAGTTGAGGTTTAATATCAATAAAATAATTGGCAGATGGACACATACAAAAACAAGTGTAAGTGGATTAAATCGAATGAAATCTTAGATGAATTTTATTACAACATGTAATAAAACCATTAGAAAATAAGCGATAACAAAATTTGAATGAATTTAGGTCAATGACACTAATGACCATGACAACTGACAACAATTGATAAGGTACTGTCAATAATACCTGAATTGAGAATAGAAAATTTTAAATGATACATAATAAAGTTCTGTTGAAAAATTCAATCTTAATGATTTTAAAAAGAATAATAACAAATAAAAATGAGATGTAGATAATGCTCTATATATTGAAATGATAAATGTTTGATGACATAGTACAATTAAGTTCAAGAATGAGAATGTCTTAGCTGACATAATATAAGCAAGTTCCAAAATCAATCTCATACACATTGAAATAGGCGTCAGTGTTCTTAAAATAACGCTTGTGAGCTAAGGGTAGCTGTCAAATACAATGAAATAAATAATTGTTAATATTGAGTACATTGATATAGGTGACATAGGCCTTCAATGAATTGAATGTCAAGTTAAACATCAATAGAACAACTCAGATATGAGAATACGCTTGCAAGCCAAGGGTAGCTATCAAATACAATATAATAATTGACAATGTTGAATACAGGCGACATAGGCCTTCAATGAATTGAATGTCAAGTTAGACATCAATTGAACAACTCAAATATGAGATTAAGCTTGCAAGTCCAGGGTAGCTATTGAATACAATGTAATAATTGTCAATGTTGAATACAGGCGACATAGGCCTTCAATGAATTGAATGTCAAGTTAGACATCAATTGAACAACTCAGATATGAGATTACGCTTGCAAGCCAAGGGTAGCTATCAAATACAATGGAATAATTGTCAATGTTGAATACAGGCGACATAGTCCTTCACTGAATTGAATGTCAAGTTAGACATCAATTGAACAACTCAAATATGAGAATATGCTTGCAAGCCAAGGGTAGCTATCAAATACAATGAAATAATTGTCAATGTCGAATACAGACAACATAGGCCTTCAATGAATTGAATGTCAAGTTAGACATCAACTGGATCGTTATTTGATAATTGTTAGCCAATAGTGGCAAATGACGACAAATATTTGCTGCTTGTCCAGTAAGACTACTTACAAGATATTGGACCTTCTGCTGATCGTTCAAACTCTTGTTGTCATGTACCAATGCCTTAAATAGTTCATAAAACACCGACCATTGAGTCTGGTTCCCATCAAATTTTGGAAGGTCGATTTTAGGCAGTACCGACTCGGACATGACCGGCTGTGCACTAGCTGCTGTAGCTGCCGAAGATTGAGCAATAGCATCAGTCGCCTCTTTCTGTTTGAGAGTGTTAGCCGCTACTTCAATATACTGAAACCGATCTAGGTGTGAGTCGTGAATGCTACAATATGATCTTTATTCAACTCAAGTTCCAACTCATTAACCACTAATTCTGTCTTTTCATAATCCGAAATGGTCTGAGACACCGAGGATACAAGATTGAAAATTGCTCAGCAACTTTTGGATCAGAGACATTTTTAGACAGTTCATAAATTCTTTGCAATCTGGCATACAATTGTTCCAGTTTAGCGCGATGCACCCTGATTTGTTTCTGTATTTTTTCCTCCATCTGAACTCATACACAAAACAATTCAGCCCCGACAATACAAACAACAGACAATTAAACAAGAATGAGTTCAAAACTAGATGAAAGGAAGAATCACGACTAGTAAGTTATCAAAGTTAAACTATGATTATCATTCACAAGATAAGTTACTGCTGAAGACAAAACGATATGATTAGATAATGTTCTTCCAACAACTCACAACAAATGATAACGTGTGAATTGAACAAACAAAATCATGCTGGTGATAACCTTCACTAACAAGTATAAAAAATGGACAATACAAATTCCAACAAACAAACAATTCCTGAGAAAAAGAGCACAATGCGCTATTTCAGGAAATTACAATTTTAACTGAAAAAATTTAATTTCAGACAAATACAAATTGACAAGAAACCTTCTATCAAATACAATGAAATAATTGTCAAGGTTGAATACATTAATACAGGCGACATAGGCCTTCAATGAATTGAATGTCAAGTTAGACATCAATAGAACAACTCAGATATGAGAATACGCTTGCAAGCCAAGGGTAGCTATCAAAATAGAATGTCTCGGTCAACATTATACAATAATTTAGATATGAAAATACGCTTGTGAGCCAAGGGTAGCTATCAAAATTGAATGTAATACTATTAAAATCTTGAAATAACGTAGGACAGTGCTCTCAAGAGACATACACTGTAACATATGATTCATGAACATAGGTGAATGCCAAATAAGTACGGACAATTAATGTTTTAATTGCCATAAAGCTGAATGATAGCTACACAAATAATATGAATGCAATTAAATGTTTGAATTAAAAATAGAGAACAACGTGGTCCAGTTTCAACATGCTGTTAGTATTTTCATGAACAATTATGCAATACATGAGTAAAATGAAAATTGAATAAAACGATTTATGTAACCTGAATTAAATTTTGAGGAAGAGATGCAGCCAGGCAGACAGGCAAGGAATCCACGGTACCCCAAGGAACAGGACATCAGCAAGGGACAATATGATGGCCACGTGATGACAAGAATGGAAGTGTCCAACACAGTAGGCAATTCCAACAATGGAAATGTGAGTAGGAAAATGTAGAATTCCAAACAAATAATCTGAATTTCAAGTTGTGGAATTTTCAGGATGATTTCCAAATGGTAGAGATGATGAAATTGGAAGTTTGAATTTCAAATGTCTAAAACATGTTGATAGAAGAATGGCGATAGATGCTAACAATACTATGGAACTTTGACAAAGTTTATCAACATAAATACACAAAGAAATTGATGAATAATTGAATCACAATTGATGAATAGATTTAACGAATTAATTTGAAGGAATAATTCACATTTAAAAACGTTCAGTAAACCAGATGAATTTGGATGAAGAGAAAGTACACCGAAGTGGTGTGCACTCACCAACAAGAAACGATAGAAAAACAAGAAGCCAGACCGATGCTCTACTAACAAAGAAGAAGCTGGAAATGCCAGACACATAAGCAAACGTTTGCAAACTTTTGATGAGAAAGTAGCAATTATCAAGAAAGTAAGATGCCTAAAAGACGAAATAAATTCCAAAAAAATGAATAATACAAATATTAAAATTGAAACGACGAATAATACGATGAATAATATTAGAAAACAAACTTGATTATGACAGTGACGTGGAACCGTGACTGTGACGTCACCGGACAGCGCAGACGGACAATATGATGAAATGACGTCTACGTAGTAACGGAACGAGTATCGAAGTGGAACCGTTCCAATAAATGCTTTGTCAGATTTTACAAATAGCCACAGAGAACAGGACAGAGAACTCATCTAATGTTTCCGAAGATGGTGACCAGCAGGTGGAGTGGGTGTTGAGGGGGGTAAGTGGGTGACTAACAGTTAGTTCTTCAACTCGCTACGAGAGATCAGTACCATCGACAGGCCTTCCCCACTAATTCAGAAATCCCCCACCAACAGTTGTAGTACTCTGTCACCTCCTCCCCTTGCTCCGCTATTGTCATTCTACATCCACATTCAACAAATAAAAACAAGTCATGATTGGCAATTATCCAATATTACTAGTAGATGATCGGCTTGCTCTGCTCTGCTCTGCTGTCTTTTCAATTTTATGAAGCGCATACACGCACACATGCACACACCATACAGTGAATCACACACTAGTACAGTAACTTCTCAGAGAGGAGAAAGGAAATATATTTTTTGTGTGATACTACAGTACTCCATAATTTCCCTCTCAGTATTATCTCATGCTGCTGATATCAACATAAAAGCTGTTGTTCCTTTTCCAATATAATTCATAATAAGTTTGGATTATTTTATTCTATGAATGCATAAATAAATAAATAAATGAGTCAATTCTATTACACATTGGCAAATAATCTGATAATGAGATCCTTCCAGATTAATTTTATCAATGATTAAATTGAGGCTCCATCAATTATTGTTATACTTTTTTTCAATTCAAAATGAAACTTCAAATCAAATAATTTATTATTAAATCACCATACCATCTATTCATATGATTAGTCCATTATAAAAATTAAAGTCAAATAAATTATTCTTTATATCTTCTGGATTATTGTAACTTACTGAAAACTGGGTATACAGAAAAAAATATTTCATGCTTTTTTTCTATTTGACTACTTGCTAGACAGCCATATTTATTCTGAGTACAAAATTCATAAACTCAAATAATGAATAGATCACGAAGAAACAGAAACCTCCATAATTTATTCCTTTCAATAATATATTTTATAGAAAAGAAATATAAGTAATAAATTTGTTGACAGTGTGTGACATAATATATCCCAGAATTAAAATCAATTTAATTCAATGGAATTGATGAATGCAAATTATATAAAAATCTGCATAATAAATAATTTACACATTCTATGAACTTATTTAGTAATAGGCTATATCAAATAATAAATAATAGTCTATTATTTTTGCAATTACTATAACCCACTATTAGCTATCACTATATGAAAAATTACTAATAACTACTGATACTATTCTAGCATATTATGATAATATACGGTTAAAAGAATTTATCTTTTTTCTATCTGTATGAACTTGTGACCCCCGTGGTTCAGAGAACTCGCTCAAGAACTGTTTTGCATTGTAATCTTTGAAACCCTCAACTTTTGATTATACAGAGTTTATGAAAATTACTAAAGCTGCTAAATATTTCTCTTACAATAATAATTTGACAGCAGTTTCCATTGGGAATGTTATTTGAAATGAAAAATTACTCTAAAAATATTACTCTGTCGCTTCAACATCTTTGACACTAGTAGAGAAGGATTGTGGGGATGGACGGACTTTTTTGCTCGAAATCCCCCTCCCCCCTCTCCCCCCCTCGTCCATCCCTCCTCCCCTTCCCCCCGCCTGTAGGGCGGGGGGTGTTCTAAAAATAGATTTCCCCTTCCCCCTGTCCAGTGGAGGTGAGGGGATAGAGAGAGAGGGAGATATATCTTTCTCTCTCTTTCTAAAAATAGATTCCCCTTCCCCCTGTCCAGTGGAGGTGAGGGGGGGTAAGATATCTCTCTCTCTCTCTCCAGGTGAGGGGAAAAAAAATTTCCCTTTTAGGAGGAAAAATTCCCTCTCTCTACTGTCAAATTAAAGTGAATCCATATTTCTACATCTAATGCTATGCTGACAGATTGAGGTGAATGATAGATGTGGGGAAAAAATCTCTTTGAGAGGGAAAAATTCCTTTGGTGTCAAATTAAAGTGAATCCATATTTCTACATCTAATGCTGTACTGACAGATTGAGGTGAATGATAGATGTGGGGAAAAAATCTCTTTGAGAGGGAAAAATTCCTTTGGTGTCAGATTAAAGCGAATTCATATTTCTACATCTAATGCTATACTGACAAATTGAAGTGCATCCATTTCGCTCCAATGATATACTACGATGACGGGCTCAATTGATCCTTATCTCTTTCCCGCACCCTTCTCTAAGCCGAGTAAAGGAAGAATGTTATACTAATGTTATACGCTGCCTTCGCTTCTCACAACCAGCATTTCTTCTTCTTCTTTTACTCGTGTCATCTCTTTGCTCAATTGATCCTTATCTCTTTCCCGCACGCTTCTCTAAGCCGAGTAAAGGAAGAATGTTATACTAATGTTATACGCTCCCCTCGCTTCTCACAACCAGCATTTCTTCTTTTACTCGTCACATCTCTTTCCCGCACCCTTCTTTATTACGAAAGCGAGTAAAGGAGACAAGAAGTAACTATCTTCCATTTTGATCGATCGTTCCTATACTGTTGTAGTGAAACAATTCTCACCAGCATTACGAAAGGAAGGAATCTAGTATAAGTTTTATAATGGGAACATATCACCTCTTTAGAGTAAAGTGACACGTGCATTCGCTCGCGCGTGCCTCACATCTGCTCTGCTCCCTGTGAGGTCCCTTGCTAACCCCA
Source organism: Nilaparvata lugens (assembly GCF_014356525.2). Classification (NCBI taxonomy): domain Eukaryota; kingdom Metazoa; phylum Arthropoda; class Insecta; order Hemiptera; family Delphacidae; genus Nilaparvata; species Nilaparvata lugens. The sequence goes on along the minus strand of NW_024093154.1, from coordinate 3,939 downwards.
ATAACTCCTGCATCGAAAACCGTTACATGAAAAAATCGATTTATGTGACAAGTGTTTAGTCATTAAAGTTACTTCACACAACCTTTTTCAAGATTTATCGATATAGTCAAAAATGTCTAGGGTGAAAACTATAGGTCTGTACTTCTCTCTCTCTCTCTCACACAAGTGTTTATACAATCAATCACGGAGGTGTAGACTGAAACAACATATCGTTCACTCTCTCTCATAATATGTCAACCTTTTACAAGATTTATGCATGTATCAGATTGCTATGTGCTTATAACATTGCTTGAATGATAAGAATATAGATAAGAATCTGAAAAGGTGAATGTGATTTGAAAAGGGTGAGGTGCGCCCACCCACATCTGTGGGAGCACGAGAAGGAGGGGGCGAGAAGCTGCCAGCGCTTGCCTGCACAGCTGTGTGCCTCTAGCGGTAAGTCTACTGAGCATGCTCACAACAAACTATAAAAGACCTGCTCACCTTATTTAAATTATCATTCACAACAGAGCAGCTGAAGCATTTCTTCTTCTTCTGTGTGATATTCATTACGAACTTATCAACATCGTCAACAACAGGTAAGAATTGAAAACAATTTTTTATCAAATATGTACACATTTTATTCAACTATTCACACATACATACAATTCGTAACACATAGGTCATATGTATACAGATATAAAAATTGTTAAGCTTTAACAATTTTTATATCCGACCAATTTACCGACTTATGTGTTACTAGCAACACATAATTTTTACAGTTGATGTTAAAATGTTCTATTTTTTCTCTGCTAATGCAGGAAGCAAATCTTTGAGGTAGATTTGCTTCCTGCATTCCTTATTTTTAAATTACACACCGACCGTGTTTATTGGTATGCTCCCTTGCGCTGATAATGGGGTAGGGTACATCCTCTTTCAACTCTCTCAGCCTGCACCCAGGGTTTGGGTGCAGGCTGATTGATGAGTTGAACAGAGTCCATCTCCCTCCTCTCATCCTCCTCTGCCCTCTGCACTTCCTTCATCAGGGTGACAAGTGATGACTTGTTCTCCACTGCAGCACGTTTCTGTTGAAAAATATTTGATAAGTGTCTTATTTGTTTCAGATTATCATCAGATCAGATTTGTCAAATCATACTAGAGAACTTGATCAATAGATTCACTACACAATCTCAAAGTGAGTAATTGCAGAATCTGCCAACACTAATATCTTGTAATTCAATTGTATCTCTAATCAGTTCAAATATATTCCTTGCTATCAAATAATTATGCATGAGCAATTACTTTTAACACTAATATCTTGTAATCCAATTGTATCTCCAATCAGTTCGAATAATATTTCCTTGCTATCAAATAATTATGCATGAGCGATTACTTTTAACACTAATATCTTGTAATTCAATTGTATCTATAATCAGTTCAAATATATTCCTTGCTATCAAATAATTATGCATGAGCGATTACTTTTAACACTAATATCTTGTAATCCAATTGTATCTCTAATCAGTTCAAATAATATTTTCCGTGATCAAATAATTTATGCATGAGTGATTACTTTAAACAATAATTCTTTGCTATCAAATAATAATAATCAAAGACTTGTATGTGTACAGATTTTTTTTTTTTTCCAATGATCGATTGTTTTATAAAAAAATCTGTACACATACAAGTTAATAATATTTGTTGAAACTGACCTTTGTTTGTGAGCAGATTGACTCCTCCTCCTCTCCCCCACCAACCTCAGGGTCGTGCCCCAAACACCAACTTCCTCTTCGCCTGCTTCTTCCTCTCATCATTTTCCTCTCCCTACATTTTCCTCTCATCACTTCTGTTTATATAGCATTCGTTTCTCTCTCTGTTCCAGACACGTGCGAGTGAGAGCGTGCCACAAGGCGAAAAAAAATTCGAATTTCTCCCCAACAACACGTGCTCCCAGATCGTTATCAGATTGTAAGTATCCCACACACGATCATTTTTCAAATAGCATCCATGTGTTAGAAGACGAAAAAAAAAAATCTCGTCTAGAACTCAGCATGAGACTTCACCTGCTAGAATTTATTCTACGCCCCAATAAAACCCATGATTCTAATTTTATAATTCAAATCAATGTTAGATCCTTCAACATGGAAGCAAGAACCTAATTTTTCATAATCTCTCACAAAAGTTAAATATTGTAGATTTGTCCATCCTTTTTCTGCTAATCGATGCAATATATCTAGGTGCGTGTCCAAGAGTTCACTTAATTTATATTGATATCTCATTTTTTCTAAAGGAACAGAATGGTATTCACTTAATTGATTAAAATGTCTATCTATAATGAATTGAACGCTCGAATCTGAAGACTTTAACTCAGACTCCACACCAAACACATTATCCATCTCAGTACACTAGCTTGATGTTGTATCAGCAAAGACAAGATGACTACCAACAGATTACCTTGCTCTAGCTTATTATTATTATTATGAAAAGCACACTCTAGCGATAATTTATTGTACTTTATAGCACTCTATTTCTAATAAATATTTCAACCCATAGAGGAATAGCATTCTCGATTCAGTTATTAAATATTTCACGACATAGAGGAATAGCATTTTCTCGATTCAGTTATTAAATATTTCATTGTTTTCACAGCATTTTCTCACCTCTCAACTCGAGTTCCGAACCTCATAACCAGTTGAGCTCTCGTCGAGACAACACAGCTGAGAGGAATCAAAAGGCGGTATCTACACCTGAGAGGAATCAATCATAGCATAATCATCTACACCTGTATCCCGCTATCTACACCTGTAGCCCGCTATCTACACTCGAGGAGATTCACGCAGCATCATCAACCACTACATGTAAGTACAGTTTTACTTTGATTTTATCCTCTGAGGAGGAAAATAGTCCTCCGAGGAGAGGTTTTCTCCTCCGATGACTATTTTTCTCCTCCGAGGACAGGTTTTCTCCTCCGAGGAGAAAAAACCTTCTACAATATACTGCATGCATGCGATTTATCTTTAGAATATGATATATCCGGAACATCCAAGCCCCGCTCTTCTTTCTCACACTCATCGTATAAAGAAAACGGTAAATGTATTACTTTTTCAAATGGTTCATCGATAATATATTTACAAAACACACATTGTAGATAGTGATAGTTATGTAAGAAATAACCATTTCTTGCAAAATAGTCTGCTCTATCAGTTAATGGTTTGCAAATGTAACAATGTAGATGGTGTGGAGGTAGTTTTTCAAAGTACTCTCCTTGTACAGATAAATCTTCTGGCATATTAGTAAATGATAAATATCTTTCTTCATATAATCGTAGAATATTATTATCGTAATTCTCCTCTTCAATTGTTATATTCCTTTCCTTCTACAGTTCGGGCTAAACTTGCATGTTCGTTGGCTACAACATCATTTTGCTCCCAATCTCCTATACAAACTGAACAAAATACGCAGCGCACAATATCCGGTTCACTTGCGAATACAAAACCGTCTTTCGCCATATTTTCTGCGACAAATTCTGACTAGTTTTTGTCCATTTTTATCGAATGTTAATAATCTCAATCTTTCATGTAACATTATCTGTCCTTGTGATAACATCGTGAATGCCAATTCACAACTGATTGTGAATTACATTCCTTTACACATACTATTAATTGGCTATGCCATCCTGATCATTATTCTTTTTTTTTTCAGTATCATGCCAAGGAACGCAGACTTCGTGGGATCAATTCAAGCGCAGTTCGCCATCGCATCAGCCTCGATGAGGAGGATATCGACATCACCAGCGTGCTCGAGAGCTCGAAACGACGAGTTTTCGATATAATTAGGGAACATGCCGCACGCTATGATGGGAATGTAAAATGGTTCATCGTCCTTAACGTTTTGCTGTATAAATTAGTGGTGATGGATGACAAGCAGGTTGGTGACTCTGTCTCATCTCTAATAAATCTA
>NW_024093153.1:0-13619 GCF_014356525.2 Nilaparvata lugens | reverse complement strand
CCAAAATTAGGGTAGGCGAACGATATTTGGAAAATGAGAGAAAATTATGACCCGAGCATGTCATAAAACTGCGTTCAAGATTAGGGTAGGCGAACGATATTTGAAAATGAGAAAATTATGACCCGAGCATGTCAGAAAACTGCGTTCGAAAATTAGTGTAGGAAAACCGTATTTAAGGAAAGAGTGTTGAATGAATTCGTACGGAAAAATTAATGAATGAACGTATTTGATTGAATGGAGTATAATTACGTGATAATTGGAGTAGAACGAAATAGGAAAGGAATTTCGAGTAAGAAGCTATTGTATCGAGAAAAAAAAAAAGACCATGAATAATATTAAATTTCATAATATTATTATCGAGAATGAATGAGTGTGATAGATCAATACACTATTCACGAGCGAAATGAAATGAAGGAAAGAAGACGGACAGCCGCCTATTGTTATAAGATGTCAAGGCATACACAATGGCTTGCTAATCGCTTCGAAATGAGATGAAGGTAGATCCGAAACAAACTATTAAGGAATTAGTTTACAAAAAAAAAAAAACGATTTACGATTAGTATGAAGATGAACGAATATTGATAAGACGATGACGTTATTATGATGTTGATGAATACTAGACGATTATAGATTAGAACTGCTACGTTATTTTGTTGATTTATATGTGATTATGAATGAGGTGCGATAATTGATGAGTGATAAATGGAGTTGCTGACTCATATGCTGCTTACGGAAATTAATGCTATTATCGATTGCTGACGACTACTGTGTATAATTTTATGTAATGACGAATTATTGTAATGTATCTTTAATTGCGATTCAATAATTATGATTCCGATGAGAATATGATTTCGATGAATTATTGATTTATGTTGTACTTGAAGAGTAATTCGATAACGAGTGCTTATGGTTATTTGATGTTTTGATTGATAACAATAATTTGATTGAGTCCAAGACTATGAAATATTAACTGTTGTATTATGTTATGATGATATTGATGATTTCGTGACTATTGTAGTTCAATGTGTTAGGAAGAATTGTTTTAGATTACGTGACTATGATGTATAAAAATTAATTCGATACATTGATACAGAGATGCAGTAATTGATTGTAATTTTATAATTGAGATTAGATTGATGAGGATTGATGTTTATTATTGTTAAATTGTTACCTTGTAAGTCGTGTTGAGAATAATTGCAACTGTATAATATTGAATTGTCATTGAATTTGTGGAATATTTTATGAATATTTTCAATGGGAATATTACGAAATTTATTGTATCTGATTCGAGAACGTTATAATTGCTGTTGCGGTAAGGGATGACCAGTTGGTTAGTGAAAACCATAAGGGGTAAGGGCTATCGTTGAATTGAGTAGGCGGTAGTACTCAAACCGAGCCCTGGTTGAACTTCCCTGGAATAGGCCCACGTTCTAGAAGAGAACAAGAAACGTTCCAATTTATTTTAGTAAGGATTTAGTAGTAAAATTTTTGTTGTGATAAAATGTACTTCAATACAAATGTGAATAAAACCAATAAACGATGAATGACGACGATAGAGACTATAGAATAATATTATTATGATTGATAGAAAGGTTTGCAAGCAGGCCTATAATCTAGGAAAATGATTTGTTCAAGATTACGGTTGAATTATTGTGACGGAAGGTAATTTATTGTATCGAATTACATGATAGAAGAAAAGTGACAAACACGCCTAAGCTAATACCCATTGTTTACCACAACTCAATAGAAACGGCAACCATGTTCACGCGGGTAAACGAACGACAGCCGTGAGAAAAATATTAGAGAAAAATTTATTAATTTCTGCGATTGGAATCTTACGCAATCTAGCGGCGACAGTTGTAACTATAACAATGGAGTCCAATGTTTACATTGTAGGTCAATGGTTCTACCTTGTGACAGCCTTGTTGAATCAGCGATCCTAGGCCAACAATGAACATTGAGTCACCGTTGTTCAGAGAAATTGTTAACTTCAATTGGCACTTGACATTAAAACCGGTTTTTAATTGGAATTGATCGGAATTGAATGAATGGGTAACCAAATTGTCAACCCATAAAAATTAATGGAGGTGTGGTGGAATTATGGTGGAATAAGGGTGGAATAAAGGCAACTCTGACAGAATAGAACATCGAATATAATTGGTTACAGGTGTGATGTCTAACTCTCCACACGAAGCTAACAAGGAGGGAGTATGGTTCGAAAGTATGGGAGAGGCGCTTATTACCGGAGAGAAGTGGACCATTGTCATCGAAATCAATCTCACTGAAACTCGACAAGAGGTAGCCGAACTTCAGGGACGAACAGAGGATACAGCGTACCTGCTAGCACAAGCGGCCGAGAAACTCCCTGCTCTAGGAGTTCAACATAAAGTACTTCAACGAATAATAACAATGGAAAATGAATTAAAAGATATTGTACAAACGTTAACCGATCTGTACTATGGACGGAGCCGTAGAGGATTAATAAACTTGGGGGGGAAGATCCTTCATATTTTATTTGGAGTAGCCGAGAGTGAGGACTTAGAGAAGGTACAACACAGCGAAGAGTTGACGAAATTGAAAACTGCCAGTTTAATACACATTGAAGGAGAACACTTGACCGTTACTAGAGAACTCAGTCGGAAAACGGAGCGTAATCATCAAGAGTTAGGAAGGGTTTCACAAGAAATCTATGGTAATCTAACTGTTCTCATGAATCGTTTTTGACAACTAGTAAGAAAACTATTGAAGTAGAGAACTTACTACATGTATATATGGATACTTCTACTGCGTTAGAAGAATTAGAACTTGCTACTTTTAGGCCCTAATAGATTTAAGAAAAATTTTACAATGTCTGAATGATGCTGCTAGCGGCAAATTGAGTATGAATTTATTATCGCCTTTAGAATTAAGAAATATATTGTTAAAGGTTCGGTCAAGTTTACCTAGTGGCTTAGAATTAGTTTTTGGAACAGACATTTCTCAAGTGATGGCGTTTTACCAGTTGATAAAGACTTGTGCGGTAACCAGTGGTGAAGTGATTAAACTATTGTTGACTGTACCCCTCTCTTCAATTGGACGCAGATTTGATATGTTTCAGGCACTTGTACTCCCAGTCAAGGACTTCCACACTAATGTGAGTGTGCGTTACCAACTCGACTCTACAATTCTATTTGTCAGCAAGGACAGAGACCGTTATTCCACATTGAGTGAATCAATGCTTGAACAGTGTAACCGAGTGGGCTCGCTCACCCTTTGTCCAGCATTTTCACCACTCTATGCCAGACACCACCCGTCCTGTCTGAGCCTCTTGTTCCTGGGAGAGATCACGCTCGCCCGTCAGCACTGCACACGTCTTGTGCTGACTAAGGATCATCCTGACGTCTGGCTATGGCGTCGGAGCGATAACAGCTGGATATATAGCCTGTCAATGGAGAAACGATTCGTCTCTCAATGCAAGACGGGCGGGCAGACGACTGTGAACGAGTTACACCTTCATGGCACTGGAGCGATGCGAGCGATAAAGGGGTGCACACTCAGTCACCCCTCTTATCAGATTCCTGCACCAACCAGCCTTGGTGGTCGAACCGAGGTGCGACTGAGGCCAGTGGCCATCGACATCCCAGCGGCCCTGTCATTGGCTGAGGGTCGATTCTCGGCTTCCCAGATTCGCCTGCAGCTGGCGAGACGTCTGCAAGAAGGTCGTGCTTGGCCTGGAACGAGTGGAGTGGAAGAGGTCACGGTCAACCACTTGATGAACTCCCTACGAGAGTTGGAGGCGGAGGAGTCTTCTGACCAGCTGGTTCCCTGCTGGTACTACGTTATAGCAGCGGTCACTATGGTAATGGCACTGTCCGGCGGCGCGGTGGCCTGGAGGCTGCTGACCAGTCAGACCGCCCCCACCCCCAGCGGCGAGGAGGCGCCTGCACCTCTGCCCCAGGTGACCACCACCAACAAGTGAGTTCTAGTGATAGTGCCATAAACAAAGCCAAAGTTCCCAAGGTGTCAAAGAAAGAGAGTGCGGTTAGAAGTGCGGAAGGGGATGTCCACCCTTCCCCGAAGGGGGGTGCAATGTAAATGGGTAGAATTATTGAGAGGAGGTGAATTAATTTAATTTTTTTATTTCTCATGATACGCCAATCTAAAATCATTGAACTTTGGACTCGATAGCGTGATCGGACTGAATTTTCTAATGTTCATTTTTTTTCTAGACGTAAGGGTATTTCAATTTTCTCTAGTGTGAGAAATAGATTATTGCGTTTTAGAATATAAGAATTGTGCACAGTACAGCGTATTCTTCTGCCTCGTGGAGAAAAAACTGCAATCAGGTGACAGTTTTCCACGAGGAACTATCTCTTTCTCCATCCAATTTTGAGCTCTCACTCTTTCTCTGCCGTGAGAAAAAGGTGAGTTTCCCAAGCGTTTTAGGCTAGGGTAATGTCCATGGACAGCCCTCGAGTCAGTCAGCGATGGACTCCTGAGCGAACGGTTACTCTCGAACGCGAGACGCACTGCGGTGAAATAAGTTTTAATTGTTATATTTTGTTAAATTTATTTTGTGATTCGAACGATAAAAATCAAGTTCAATTGATTCGTTATATTTGTTGTAATTATTCGCGTGCTACGAGCGATAAAATGTGTCTTTAGTGTTTAGTTGATGTCGAATTAATTCGTTGTACTCGTTGTGTTATGTTGAACAATTCGGGAGATATGAACGATAGAATCTTTCTTTGTGTTTCGTTATAATATTGTTGAAATTATTCGAGCGATACGGACATAAGGATTGGTTCCAGTTTTTCGTTATAGGCTAATTTGTTGAACTTATTCCTGAAGTATAAACGATAAAGTTCACCTGTAGTTTTCTGATATATTTTGTGGACTTATTCGTGTGATTATTTTCCGTGAGAACAATAAATTGATTCGCGGGAACAACGTATTCGTGTGACTCTAACCTGAATCCAGAAGCCAAGATGCGGTTTTCGATCCTAATGAAAGTGACCCTCGGAATTATTATCACGGGTGAGTGAATCTATTCTAGCCACTATAATTGATTAATATTTGACCGAACCTTCCCTTTGAAATTGTCGAGAATCACTTTTTTCTTAGTCTATTTGGCGGCTGGAGTAAGAGATAGGTTGTACTGTGCTATTATTATTTAATATTATTTAATTGACCAAGTTGATAATTACTCTGAATGTTATTTAATTGAAATGTTAGTGTTTTATTAGAATTTGATTGGACGAGAGTGGCGAAGGGTTTTATATTCGTTAACAGCTAATTGGATACTCTCGCCTACTATTGAGGAACACTTATAATAAATTTGTCCATTTTATTCAATTGTACCATTAACGAGAAGACAGTTATAATTTTGTTAACAATTATCCTGACGACAGTTGCATATTTTTATGATGTAGAGAGTATTTAAATGTGTGTACCTATGTTACTTTTTAAGCCGATGTCTAAGGCATTAATTTGGTGTAGTATTAAAATTCGAATTTAATGTGAGTTGAGAAGAACTTTATGTTTCAACGTTAACAACTAATTGGACATTCTTGCGAACTAGTGAGGGATACATAATATTGATCTATTCAATTTATTTCGTAAATTAAATCTATTTCATTTCAACAGTCGTTGTTTCTCCAGTCGCCCTGTTCTCACTTAGTTAAGGCATGTTAAATAGATAAGAGGGAGAGTCGAACAGTTCTGCTGTGGTCTGCGTCTCCTGGAGGAGTTTGTGCCTCTTTCCCATTGGGGTTGAGATTTCAACACACTTGAACTCAGAGGGCCTCTTCCAGGGTCGTATAGGCAGGACTGGGCCGACCTCCTAACTAGGTTTAAGTTTATGTCCGAACTGGTTGGGCCCGCTACCAGATCTACCCGCCAGTTCGGTTACACCTACATCATGGATTTTCGAGAAAATAAAAGATTCCAATTTTTCATGATATTTTTGATGGTTAGCCAACATCATGGATTTTCGAGAAAATAAAAAATTTCAATTTTTCATGATTTTCATGATGGTTAGCCTACATCATGGATTTTCTGAGATTTACATCATGGATTTTTGAGAAAATAATAAATTTCAATTTTTCATGATTTTCATGATGGTTAGCCTACATCATGGATTTTCTGAGATTTACATCATGGATTTTCGAGAAAATAAAAAATTTCAATTTTTCATGATTTTCATGATGGTTAGACTACATCATGGATTTTCAGAGATTTACATCATGGATCTCGAGAAAATAAAAAATTTCAATTTTTCATGATTTTCATGATGGTTAGCCTACATCATGGATTCTCTGAGATGTACATCATGGATTTTCGAGAAAAAAAAAATTTCAATTTTTCATGATTTTCATGATGGTTAGCCTACATCATGGATTTTCTGAGATTTACATCATGGATTTTCGAGAAAATAAAAAATTTCAATTTTTCATGATTTTCATGATGGTTAGCCTACATCGTGGATTTTCTGAGATTTACATCATGGATTTTTGAGAAAATAATAAATTTCAATTTTTCATGATTTTCATGATGGTTAGCCTACATCATGGATTTTCTGAGATTTACATCATGGATTTTCGAGAAAATAAAAAATTTCAATTTTTCATGATTTTCATGATGGTTAGCCTACATCATGGATTTTCAGAGATTTACATCATGGATCTCGAGAAAATAAAAAATTTCAATTTTTCATGATTTTCATGATGGTTAGCCTACATCATGGATTCTCTGAGATTTACATCATGGATTTTCGAGAAAATAAAAAATTTCAATTTTTCATGATTTTCATGATGGTTAGCCTACATCATGGATTTTCTGAGATTTACATCATGGATTTTCGAGAAAATAAAAAATTCCAATTTTTCATGATTTTTATGATGGTTAGCCTACATCATGGATTTTCAGAGATTTACATCATGGATCTCGAGAAAATAAAAAATTTCAATTTTTCATGATTTTCATGATGGTTAGCCTACATCATGGATTCTCTGAGATGTACATCATGGATTTTCGAGAAAATAAAAAATTTCAATTTTTCATGATTTTCATGATGGTTAGCCTACATCATGGATTTTCTGAGATTACATCATGGATTTTCGAGAAAATAAAAAATTTCAATTTTTCATGATTTTTATGATGGTTAGCCTACATCATGGATTTTCTGAGATTTACATCATGGATTTTCGAGAAAATAAAAAATTTCAATTTTTCATGATTCTCATGATGGTTAGCCTACATCATGAATTTTCTGAGATTTACATCATGGATTTCTGAGAAAATAAAAAATTCCAATTTTTCATGATATTTTTGATGGTTAGCCTACATCATGGATTTTCGAGAAAATAAAAAATTTCAATTTTTCATGATTTTTATGATGGTTAGCCTACATCATTGATTTTCGAGAAAATAAAAAATTTCAATTTTTCATGATTTTCATGATGGTTAGCCTACATCATGGATTTTCTGAGATTTACATCATGGATTTTCGAGAAAATAAAAATTTCAATTTTTCATGATTTTCATGATGGTTAGCCTACATCATGATTTTCTGAGATTTACATCATGGATTTTCGAGAAAATAAAAAATTCAATTTTTCATGATTTTCATGATGGTTAGCCTACATCATGGATTTTCAGAGATTTACATCATGGATTTTCGAGAAAATAAAAAATTTCAATTTTTCATGATTTTCATGATGGTTAGCCTACATCATGGATTCTCTGAGATTTACATCATGGATTTTCGAGAAAATAAAAAATTTCAATTTTTCATGATTTTCATGATGGTTAGCCTACATCATGGATTTTCTGAGATTTACATCATGGATTTTCGAGAAAATAAAAAATTTCAATTTTTCATGATTTTTATGATGGTTAGCCTACATCATGGATTTTCTGAGATTACATCATGGATTTTCGAGAAAATAAAAAATTTCAATTTTTCATGATTTTCATGATGGTTAGCCTACATCATGGATTTTCTGAGATTCACATCATGGATTTTCGAGAAAAAAAAAATTTCAATTTTTCATGATTTTCATGATGGTTAGCCTACATCATGGATTTTCTGAGATTTACATCATGGATTTTCGAGAAAATAAAAAATTTCAATTTTTCATGATTTTCATGATGGTTAGCCTACATCATGAATTCTCTGAGATTTACATCATGGATTTTTGAGAAAATAAAAGATTCCAATTTTTCATGATATTTTTGATGGTAAGCCTACATCATGGATTTTCGAGAAAATAAAAAATTTCAATTTTTCATGATTTTTTGATGGTTAGCCTACATCATGGATTTTCGAGAAAATAAAAAATTTCAATTTTTCATGATTTTCATGATGGTTAGCCTACATCATGGATTTTCTGAGATTTACATCATGGATTTTTGAGAAAATAAAAAATTTCAATTTTTCATGATTTTCATGATGGTTAGCCTACATCATGGATTTTCTGAGATTTACATCATGGATTTTCGAGAAAATAAAAAATTTCAAACATCATGGATTTTCGAGAAAATAAAAAATTTCAATTTTTCATGATTTTCATGATGGTTAGCCTACATCATGGATTTTCTGAGATTTACATCATGGATTTTCGAGAAAATAAAAAATTTCAATTTTTCATGATTTTTATGATGGTTAGCCTACATCATGGATTTTCTGAGATTTACATCATGGATTTTCGAGAAAATAAAAAATTTCAATTTTTCATGATTCTCATGATGGTTAGCCTACATAATGGATTTTCAGAGATTTACATCATGGATTCTCGAGAAAATAAAAAATTTCAATTTTTCATGATTTTCATGATGGTTAGCCTACATCATGGATTCTCTGAGATTACATCATGGATTTTCGAGAAAATAAAAAATCTCAATTTTTTCATGATTTTCATGATGGTTAGCCTACATCATGGATTTTCTGAGATTTACATCATGGATTTTCGAGAAAATAAAAAATTCAATTTTTCATGATTTTCATGATGGTTAGCTACATCATGGATTTTCAGAGATTTACATCATGGATTTTCGAGAAAATAAAAAATTTCAATTTTTCATGATTTTCATGATGGTTAGCCTACATCATGGATTCTCTGAGATTTACATCATGGATTTTCGAGAAAATAAAAAATTTCAATTTTTCATGATTTTCATGATGGTTAGCCTACATCATGGATTTTCTGAGATTTACATCATGGATTTTCAAGAAAATAAAAAATTTCAATTTTTCATGATTTTTATGATGGTTAGCCTACATCATGGATTTTCTGAGATTTACATCATGGATTTTCGAGAAAATAGAAAATTTCAATTTTTCATGATTCTCATGATGGTTAGCCTACATCATGGATTTTCTGAGATTCACATCATGGATTTTCGAGAAAATAAAAAATTTCAATTTTTCATGATTTTCATGATGGTTAGCCTACATCATGGATTCCTGAGATTTACATCATGGATTTTCGAGAAAATAAAAAATTTCAATTTTTCATGATTTTCATGATGGTTAGCCTACATCATGATTCTCTGAGATTTACATCATGGATTTTCTGAGAAAAAAAAAATTCCAATTTCTCATGATTTTTTTGATGGTTAGCCACATCATGGATTTTCGAGAGAATAAAAGATTCCAATTTTTCATGATATTTTTGATGGTTAGCCACATCATGGATTTTCGAGAAAAAAAAAATTTCAATTTTTCATGATTTTCATGATGTTTAGCCTACATCGTGGATTTTCTGAGATTACATCATGGATTTTGAGAAAATAATAAATTTCAATTTTTCATGATTTTCATGATGGTTAGCCTACATCATGGATTTTCTGAGATTTACATCATGATTTTCGAGAAAATAAAAAATTTCAATTTTTCATGATTTTCATGATGGTTAGCCTACATCATGGATTTTCTGAGATTTACATCATGGATTTTCGAGAAAATAAAAAATTTCATTTTTCATGATTTTCATGATGGTTAGCCTACATCATGGATTTTTGAGATTTACATAATGGATTTTCGAGAAAAAAAAATTTGAATTTTTCATGATTTTCATGATGGTTAGCCTACATCATGTATTCTCTGAGATTTACATCATTGATTTCTGAGAAAAAAAAAATTCCAATTTTTCATGATATTTTTGATGGTTAGCCTACATCATGGATTTTCGAGAAAATAAAAGATTCCAATTTTTCATGATATTTTTGATGGTTAGCCAACATCATGGATTTTCGAGAAAATAAAAAATTTCAATTTTTCATGATTTTCATGATGGTTAGCCTACATCGTGGATTTTCTGAGATTTACATCATGGATTTTTGAGAAAATAATTAATTTCAATTTTTCATGATTTTCATGATGGTTAGCCTACATCATGGATTTTCTGAGTTTTACATCATGGATTTTCGAGAAAATAAAAAATTTCAATTTTTCATGATTTTCATGATGGTTAGCCTACATCATGGATTTTCTGAGATTTACATCATGGATTTTCGAGAAAAAAAAATTTCAATTTTTCATGATTTTCATGATGGTTAGCCTACATCATGGATTTTTGAGATTTACATAATGGATTTTCGAGAAAAAAAAATTTGAATTTTTCATGATTTTCATGATGGTTAGCCTACATCATGGATTTTTGAGATTTACATCATTGATTTCTGAGAAAAAAAAAATTCCAATTTTTCATGATATTTTTGATGGTAGCCTACATCATGGATTTTCGAGAAAATAAAAGATTCCAATTTTTCATGATATTCTGATGGTTAGCCAACATCATGGATTTTTGAGAAAATAATAAATTTCAATTTTTCATGATTTTCATGATGGTGAGCCTACATCATGAATTTTCTGAGATTTACATCATGGATTTTCTGAGAAAATAAAAAATTCCAATTTTTCATGATATTTTTGATGGTTAGCCTACTCATGGATTTTCGAGAAAAAAAAAATTCCATTTTTCATGATATTTTTGATGGTTAGCCTACATCATGGATTTTCGAGAAAATAAAAAATTTCAATTTTTCATGATTTCCATGATGGTTAGCCTACATCATGGATTCTCTGAGATTTACATCATGGATTTTCGAGAAAATAAAAAATTTCAATTTTTCATGATTTTCATGATGGTTAGCCTACATCATGGATTTTCTGAGATTTACATCATGGATTTTCGAGAAAATGAAAAATTTCAATTTTTCATGATTTTTATGATGGTTAGCCTACATCATGGATTTTCTGAGATTTACATCATGGATTTTCGAGAAAATAAAAAATTTCAATTATTCATGATTTTCATGATGGTTAGCCTACATCGTGGATTTTCTGAGATTTACATCATGGATTTTTGAGAAAATAATAAATTTCAATTTTTCATGATTTTCATGATGGTGAGCCTACATCATGAATTTTCTGAGATTTACATCATGGATTTCTGAGAAAATAAAAAATTCCAATTTTTCATGATATTTTTGATGGTTAGCCTACATCATGGATTTTCGAGAAAATAAAAGATTCCAATTTTTCATGATATTTTTGATGGTTAGCCTACATCATGGATTTTCGAGAAAATAAAAATTTCAATTTTTCATGATTTTCATGATGTTAGCCTACATCATGGATTTTCTGAGATTTACATCATGGATTTTCGAGAAAATAAAAAATTTCAATTTTTCATGATTTTCATGATGGTTAGCCTACATCATGGATTTTCTGAGATTTACATCATGGATTTTCGAGAAAATGAAAAATTTCAATTTTTCATGATTTTTATGATGGTTAGCCTACATCATGGATTTTCTGAGATTTACATCATGGATTTTCGAGAAAATAAGAAATTTCAATTTTTCATGATTCTCATGATGGTTAGCCTACATCATGGATTTTCTGAGATTCACATCATGGATTTTCGAGAAAATAAAAAATTTCAATTTTTCATGATTTTCATGATGGTTAGCCTACATCATGGATTTCCTGAGATTTACATCATGGATTTTCTGAGAAAATAATAAATTTCATTTTTCATGATGGTTAGCCTACATCATGGATTTTCTGAGATTTACATCATGGATTTTCGAGAAAATAAAAAATTTCAATTTTTCATGATTTTCATGATGGTGAGCCTACATCATGATTTTCTGAGATTTACATCATGGATTTTTGAGAAAATGAAAAATTCCAATTTTTCATGATATTTTTGATGGTGTGAAGTTGTGCTCCTGGGGGGGGGTTATCTCTTATGATAGAGTCCCACGTTATGAAGCTATTGTGAGAAGTTGTGGATTGCAATTCCTTCACAGATAATACGATGTTTCTGGTATTTGTAAGAGCAGTCTCTAAATTCCCTCTTCTGCGAATAAATTCACAAAAAATTAAGGCCTTCCGGCTCGCAAAATTACTGGGTTCAAACCTCAGCTCTAGCTCAGTGGTAGAAACATGAATTTTATAAGTACAATAATCACCATAAGGTTCAAGGACCAGGTATTGATAATTCTTACCGCTGCTTCTATGAAGTTCTTGAAGAATACCAGTAAGGAAACTAAAAGAATATTTGATGACTGATTATCAGTAACCATGTACCACTAGAGAATAATCAGGATCAACTATAGTTGTTTCTAGTTGATTCTTAAAACGCTCGTCGTGAATACAAGTATTCACCAATATACCCTTTCAAAATTCCTTAGAACTTACAACGCCAGTTCTTGAAGCTCTCTGGATCCTTATATGATATAACTGGAACCTTATTAATATAATTTCTTAATATACTTGTTCTGGCTGATGAAATGAATATCATCAAAAGATGATAAATATTGAGTGCTCTGAATAAGGTTAATATTATTTGATTCTATGATTTTAAGTGCTGCTAAATATTTGTTGGTACCAAAACAGCTCAAACTATATAACACGAGATGAACTAGGATAAAATAAATTTCTACGATTTGTATGCTGACATAAAACACAAAATATATTCCCATAAAACAGATATGCATAAAATATTCAATAAATCTGTAATTCACTTAAATAATCTACTTTTAAAATCTGAATAATTATCACAGGCTTTGCTAATATTCACATAATGAGTTTCAAATTCATAAATATATTATATTTAATACTGGTACTTAGACTTCCAATCAATACAAAATTCTACCAATAAAACCTGTTCGGTCTATAAGTTTGATATGATATACTTGGTTCATTTACAAATTAATATTTAATAAATTAATATTCAAACATGAGATCTCAGGGCTTTTAATATGAATTCGGGCAATGCATGGAAGTAAGCTTCCTACATATAATAAATAAATTTATAAAATGTTCTTGTGAACTATGTGATATTGTTCAACACGTGGTGACTTTCTATTTTTATTCTAATTAATTGGAATAGCGCTTTTTTATTAATTATTACCCCACTGAACGTAGAAAAAATGAGCTCATTTGGTTTAACTTATCACTCACTGACTGAAGTTCTAGATGTTCTCGTGGATTGAATTAATTATTTCCAATAATTAATTAGGTAGGCTCCTTTTCGTCACTGCTGGGCTAACGCGTGATCCAGATTTTTATAAGTTTCTTTCGAATTAAAGCTATTTTTATGGGAATCTTTACAATTACGAACTCC
>NW_024093152.1:0-12884 GCF_014356525.2 Nilaparvata lugens | reverse complement strand
TAGAGGAAGAGAGGATAGAGGAGAGAGAATAGAAGAGAAGAATAGAATAGCTGCCTTTATTTTCACCCAGGAGGACGGAGTTAGGGCGCAGCCGGCCCTCTCTACACTCAACCCTCCAATACAAAGCTGAATATTGTTTAATCTTGAATTATTCAGCTTTGGTATTGGAGGCTTAAGTGTAAGAGAGGGCCGGCTGCGCCCTAACTCCGCCCTCCTGGGTGAAAATAAAGGCAGCTATTTTATTCATTCTATTCTATTCTCTCTTCCTCTAGCCTCTCTTCCTCTATCCTCTCCTCCTCTATCCTTTCTTCCTCCATCCTCTTTTCTTATATCCTCTCTTCCTCCATCCTCTCTTCCTCTATCCTCTCTTCCTTTATCCTCTCTTCCTCTATCCTTTCCTCCTCTATCATCTCTTTCTCAATCCTCTCTCCCGCTATCCTCTCCTCCTCCATCCTCTCTTCCTCTATCCTCTCTTCCTCTATCCTCTCTTCCCACATCCTATCTTCCTCTATCCTCTCTATTTGGTAGAGAGTTAGTGGGGAGGATATTTTTAATATTGTTTCCGAAGAATGGACATTGATATGTTCAAAGCTCCGCCAATTTATGTAGATGCATAACAATATGATTATTATCTATAGTTATTATATTACAAATTGCTTTTTTCATATCATATACAGTTCATAATTATTTTCTTAGTCTATATTATGTAAATTCATCTATAATTTGCTGTATTGTAAGCTATTGTATATAAGTGTATAATCCAGTATATATTGTAATCTACATAAATAAAGTACTCAATCAATCAATCCTCTTCTCCTATATCCTCTCTTCCTCTAGCCTCTCTTCCTCTATCCTCTCTTCCTCTATGCTTTCTTCCTCTATCCTCTCTTTCTCAATCCTCTCTCCCGCTATCTTCTCTTCCTCCATCCTTTCTTCCTCTACCCTCTCTTCCTCTAGCCACTCTTCCTCTATCCTCTCTTCCCACATCCTCTCTTCCTCTATCCTTTCTTCCTCTATCCTCTCTTCCTCTACCATCTCTTCCTCCATCCTCTCTCTATCCTCTCCCTCACACCACTTTCGTAGTGAAGGAACGAGAGTTTATGTATGAATAAGAGATTTGCGTGTTTGGGAATGGTTTATTTCAGCGGGAATGTATTACAGGGTTGTTGCAAGGGAAATGTTTATTATGGCCGATTTTAGCTATTCTGAATATTTTATAGTGAGCACCATTGAGAACTACTAGCATCAGTTGTATGGATAGCATTACTTTTATTTATAAGAAGCTCTTATGTTAACAGTTTGAAGTAAATATTACAATTGATATTCTGAATATTTCAGATGAGTTTGATTAGCATAGGATTCAACAGATTGTTGTTCGTACAATAAGTTATGAGACCTGTTGCTTTTGGATCTGAATTTATTGTTGGAAATGATCTAGGATATTTTCAGAATACTAAACTTTTGTTTACATTTAATCTGATTTTTTTCCTTTTTGTGTAGTTGAGAAGTTGATATTGCGGTAATTATTCATATTGAATGAAAAAGACTGAGAATTGTCAAAAAACCACTGATTTAATTAGAAAGACCGGTTTTGGTTATTACACCATTGTCAATCTCTGATAAACTGTTATAAAAGTTCATCAGAGATTGACAATGGTGTAATAACCGAAACCGGTCTTTCTAATTATCAAATAATCAGTGGTTTTTGACAATTTCTCAGTCTTTTTCATTCAATAATCTGATCTCATTCATTTAGAAGTTGAATGCAAATATTGTCGCAGTCAGGTCTAAATGCATTCGTAAAGTAGTGTAGAAAGTATATGGATACTTATTCATATCTGGTTATATGCTTATGAGATCTATGCTTTCGAGTGTACTATAGTGAATTCCACGTTATAATGGTACTGTTTGATTGGCAATGGTATTGCTATCCTTGTCTATCATTCAACAAAGCGTATAGCGCTATCTTTTTCTCGCTTTGCTCTGTTGCCAGATCGTCTTTTAACAATGTAGAATTAATAAATAATTAACAAAATATTTCATCTTAATTATGTAAATTCATTATGAAATACAACTTATTGCTTAATAAAATATAATTGATTATTTTAAACGAGAATGAAAAGTTAATATTACATCAATAAACCTATATCAGCTACCGTCTGTAGAAGGCATTGACAAGATAGAGGATCGGCAGCGTTGTTCGTCTATCTTTCTCCACTACCATTATAACGTGGACCTCACTATAGAGTAGTGTAGTATAGTGTAGTAGGAAGAACATGAATATTCGTTAATCTCTGGTTTATAGGTACGTACAGATATACGCGCCGCGAACATGAGCAATTCACTTTTAATCAGCTGATGCCAAGCTTTTTATAACTGTACTAGCCGTCAGGCTCGCTTCGCTCGCCATATCCGTCTAGCTAGGGGGCTCCGCCCCCTGGACCCCCGACTGGATCGTCCAAGAATGAGATCGCCTGCATTTTTCATTTCAGCATTTTTATCATAATTATGTTAGGACGATCCAGTCGGGGGTCCAGACTAAACGTCTGGCTAAACGGATATGGCGAGCGAAGCGAGCCTGACAGTTGGTGATTCAATATTTCCAGGAATAGCTCTGATTGAAGTAGCAGTACTCAATCAATTTTTCCGCGAATAATGCATTTAAATCTTCAACTTGGTGCCAATGTTACAAAGTCAACTCAACTTAATGCCAACCTGACAAAATTATTAATTACCAGTTAACAACTGTTTCGAAGAGGTATTCTCTCTAGATTATAGTTCTATATTAACATATGGTATGGACATTTTTCAATTATAATTGAGAGAATAAGAAGAATATATAATATTAAAGACGAATTAATACCCTTAAAAACCATCCTTAGAGTTAAAATATTGCCAAAAGATTTCTTAGTGCGCCTCTGAAGGGCCAACTGAACATACCTACTGAATTTGAACGTTTTTGGTCCAGTAGATTTTTAGTTCTGCGAGTGAGTGAGTCAGTCAATCAGTCAGTCAGTCAGTGAGTGAGTGCCATTTCGCTTTTATATATATAGATCTTAACGTTTCTGTTAGAATAAAGATATAATCAGCTGATTAAAAGTGAATTGCTCATGTTCGCGGCGCGTATATCTGTACGCACCTCATGAGAGATATGCTTTCGAGTGTACAGCTAGTTCTATCCAAGTTTACAGTACGTCAACATACGTGTAGTTTCAAAGCTTTACATTCAGCAAGATTTATAAGCACCTCACATACAACACTCAATGCAAATACAGTGAGTGTTCTTTCAACCTGTTCTGATTTACTGCTTACTGCTTATTGTTCTGTTCGTACCTGTTTGAAAGAAATATGTGACTGGCGTGATAATAAAGGCCTAAACTGTGTGTAAACTAGTGATGCAAACAGTCGAAAGTAGTACCAGATGCTATACAAAGGTAGAATGTAGGATTTCAGCTGAGCGTTAGTGTTTACAAGTTTGTGTTTCTTCAATGGTTCCAAATTTTCTTAAATAACTCAATATTATTTGTTACAAGTGGTAATTGAGTGGAATATTTCTAAACAATTTATCAATTCAAGCCATCTA
This sequence comes from Nilaparvata lugens, assembly GCF_014356525.2. Lineage (NCBI taxonomy): Eukaryota > Metazoa > Arthropoda > Insecta > Hemiptera > Delphacidae > Nilaparvata > Nilaparvata lugens. The sequence goes on along the minus strand of NW_024093152.1, from coordinate 9,301 downwards.
AATTCAAAATTTATAGTTTTCATGTTTATTTTGGACTAGAATTTTTTAAAAATTGTACACGTGAAATTCTAACCTTATCTTGGACTTTGTCACCTATAAATTTAGAAGAAAAATAGCACAAGGACTACCTTATTATTATATCTGCCAATGTCATTACATTAGTCTCATTTGTATTGTAAATAAATGAAATGAAATGAAATAGTCCACGTTTTAATGGAAGTATTTGATTAACAGTGGTGTTGCTAACCTTGTCTATCATTCTGCAAGGCAGATAATGATATCCTTTTTCACCTCTTCAACGTTGCCAGATCGGTTTTCAACAATTTAGTACGGTAATGCAAACAGTCGAAAGTAGTACTAGATGCTATAGTGAGGTTCACGTTATAATGGCAGTATTTGATTAACAGTGGTGTTGCTATCCTTGTCTATCATTCTGCTAAGCAGATAGTGATATCTTTTTTGACCTCTACAACGTTGCCAGATCGGTTTTCAACAATTTAGTAATGCAAATAGTCAAAGTAGTAAGAGATGCTATAGTCCACGTTATAATGGCAGTATTTGATTAACAGTGGTGTTGCTATCCTTGTCTATCATTCAACAAAGCAGATAGCACTATCCTTTTTGACCTCTACAACGTTGCCAGATCGATTTTCAACAATTTAGTAATGCAAACAAACAGTCAAAGTAGTAAGAGATGCTATAGTCCACGTTATAATGGCAGTATTTGATTAACAGTGGTGTTGCTATCCTTGTCTATCATTCAACAAAGCAGATACCACTATCCTTTTTGACCTCTACAACGTTGCCAGATCGGTTTTACACAATTTAGTAATGCAAATAGTCGAAAGTAGTACCAGTTGCTATAGTGACATCTTCGTTATAATGGCAGTATTTGATTAACAGTGGTGTTGCTATCCTTGTCTATCATTCAACAAAGCAGATAGCACTATCCTTTTTGACCTCTACAACGTTGCCAGATCGATTTTCAACAATTTAGTAATGCAAACAAACAGTCAAAGTAGTAAGAGATGCTATAGTCCACGTTATAATGGCAGTATTTGATTAACAGTGGTGTTGCTATCCTTGTCTATCATTCGACAAAGCAGATAGCACTATCCTTTTTGACCTCTACAACGTTGCCAGATCGGTTTTACACAATTTAGCAATGCAAACAGTCAAAGTAGTAAGAGATGCTATAGTCCACGTTATAATGGCAGTATTTGATTAACAGTGGTGTTGCTATCCTTGTCTAGCATTCAACAAAGCAGATAGCACTATCCTTTTTGACCTCTACAACATTTCCAGATCGGTTTTACACAATTTAGTAATGCAAATAGTCAAAGTAGTAAGAGATGCTATAGTGAAGTCCACGTTATAATGGCAGTATTTGATTAACAGTGGTGTTGCTATCCTTGTCTATCATTCTGCTAAGCAGATAGTGATATCTTTTTTCACCTCTAAAACGTTGCCAGATCGGTTTTTAACAATTTAGAAATATAATATTAAACCTGTGTAAGCTACTGATCGATGCTGTAGTGGTACTAGAAATTAAACATTGAATAAACATTAATTTAAATATTAAACATTATATAATTTGTCAAATTGTTTTAGGTAATTTTGTTAAATTGTAACTTGTCAAAAGTTACACTATTGATTTTTTAATGAAAGTGGCTACAATAAAGTATTCCTGACATTTTTTACTTCCCTTGCCCTATTACCATAGGTAAGGAAAGTATTGCTTTCCAAAAATAATTAAGGTACCCTCATTTCAAGTTTTCTAATTTTCTATACATTCAAGGTCCCCTGAGTCCAAAAACATGATTTTTGGGTGTTGGTCTGTGTGTGTGTGTGTGTGTTGTGTGTGTGGTGTGGTGTGTGTGTGTGTGTGGTGTGTGTGTGTGGTGTGTTGTGTGTGTGTGTGTGTGTATGTGTGTATGTCTGGAACACGATAACTCCATTCCTAATCAACCGATTGACTTGAAATTTTAATCTTGAGGTCCTCATATCATGAGGATCTGACAATAACAAATTCAATAAAATTGAATTCAAAATGGCGGATAATTACTAAAAAACCATGTTTTTCACGGTTTTCTCGAAAACGGCTCTAACGATTTTCTTCAAATTTATATCATTGATAGCTATTTATAAGCCCTATCAACTGACATGAGTCTCATTTCTGGGAAAATTTCAGGAGCTCCGTAATATTCTTGAGAAAAATGGCGGATAATTACTAAAAAAACATGTTTTTCACGATTTTCTCAAAAATAAATTGTCTAATATTTTTCAAATATTTATACCCTGTATAGTTATTTATCAGCTCTATCAGCTGGCATGAGTCTCCTTTCTGGGAAACTAATGGGGGTCCACCCCATCCTTGATAAATGGACTTAGAAACCTCCTTCTCGTGCATGAGGTAGGTAGGTAGCGCAGTTCATAAAAAGAACACATAGTCGAGATATTTCATGTGTAGAACAGCTGTTTTGACGACTTTAAAAAAAATGAGGACTAAACAACGAGTTTCACAATTTACACAAAGGAAAAAGTACTCTGAAAACAATATTATTATATACACATATACAGAAGTCTGATAGTAGTTTCAAATATGAGCAAGGAAAGTTGTGTGAGTGTACCACACCAGATTTTTTCGCAAGTTACAGTTTTCCAGTAATTTTTATAAAACATTTCAAAATGACCACCGATTCTAAATTACCTAATTGACCTAAAGCCATGTCCACAATGTGCGAATGTTCGACATACATGTTCGGCAAACATGTTTGTTGAGGGGCTCAGGGAAAAACATTCCAAAAAGTTTGGACAATCATTGTTTGTCAAACAAAAATTACTGTTTTTTCAAACATTTTCTGTGTTTGCTGTTAAACATAAAACCTGTTCTCCTCACTTACAAATATTTTGTTTGGTGACACATCCACACTAGTCACGAGCAAACATTGTTTGTCAAACATTATAAAATTTGCCCAAACTGTATCAACAAACATGTTTGTTGAACACTTGTTCAGTATGAACCCGTCTTGAGATGGTTATTCTCGATTAATTGGGTCTTGACTTAGTGATAACCATACCAAGTACGAACTCAATCAGTCCAACTGTTCTTGAGATATCAATTATTTTGAGAAAAATTCAAAATGGCGGATATCTGGCAGACGAAGTGGTTTTCGAAAAAATTATATCCTTGATTTTACCCTCAATATCAACTCATAAATTATATATTTCCTAGAGTTGATACCTTACATAATGATAAAACATTCTATATATTGTGACAACTGTTACTGGAGCCAACGTTTTCTTCAGTTTCAAGTTCCAACTTCTACCCAAAATCTTCAAGTTTTGTCATTGCTATGGCAAGGGAGTGTAGAGTTGGAACAAAAACCCAAGGACAGGCGACAATGCCAGCAATTAGTCATGCTGAGGGTGCGAGCTGGCACTAAGGCCAAACACCAGCAACAAAACACATGTACCACATTCCAGCGCTAGGGGCAGCACCTCCGGAGCAGTTGAGGGATGAGACAATGGGCCAGGGGAAGTGACACCACGAGGAGTAACGAATTTTGGCACAGTCTTAGACGAGCAAGGCAAGAGCATGTCATCTAAGGAGTAGACGTTTCCAAACCGCAGCCCGATGGGCTGAAATGCAGCCGCCTCCACCTCAATACAACCCACCACCATTCTTCATCATCAAGTGAACCACCAGCAAATTTGTGCTAAAATAATTAAATTGTTGTCTCGTCGTAATAATGCTTTGTGCTTCGTAAATAGTGTCGTCGGGAAAAAAAAGGTTAGTTTTAAGATGTCATTATAATCATTATTTGTTGTTGTTTGTCTGCCACCAGAATGAAATAATTATTGTCTATTGTTGTTTTTAATTTATTTACAGTGGTTGTAAATTCACCAGTATAGTAATTTCCTAATGCATTTGACTTTATTCATTTATTTTAGTCAATGTTTCTTAAGAGTAAAACATGTCATAAGGGACTTGCCCTACATCAACAGATGCGTTTGATTCTAAAATAAAATGAACAATTCTTTATCAATCAATGTAAACATAAAGGGTAAAACATAAACTTAAATTATGTAAAATATTCTGTTAAATTATTATTAAATTTAAATCAATTATTATTATTACTTACGGTGGCCAACTCTGGTTTATTTGTTTCATGTTCATGTACGATACATATGAATCGATATAATTTGTGTGCTTGGAATAACTTGATCAAATTTAATATGTCATATAACGGCGGTATTTGAAATACTTCGTTTTCATTCTAACATCCACGTTATATCCCCTCCCTTCTGAACTTAGTGGGAAAGTAATGTGTAGATCACACTTATTGATTGCAGGTTTTCTTCATTTTTTTTTTAATATTTATAATTGTTTAGTTTTCATGTTCTGCCAGAGGACTAGTCGAGGTAAATTTAAATTTTGTTTTCAAGGGTCGTTCCTTCTAATTAACGTGGCGCCAGGGTTTTTTATTTATTTTTATTTCTTTGTAAATTTCTTTAATTAATTAATAACCAGCAGTCAGTAGGTGTGAACTAGACAATATGAAGCAAAACATTTATTGTAAAATATAAGACTCGTTTTGCTTCAAATACCTCCAGCATCATTACTATTTTCCTGATCCTCAATCTCTCTCTCTATCTTTCCTTAATTTCCTCATGTATCTCCGTCTTCTTTTTCTATTCTCCTCAAATATTTCTTTCAAATTTTTACTCCCACCTGAAATCCGTTCATGATTACGCCTCCACACACTGCTTCGTGTGAGGTCTCAATTTGCGTGCTCCCGAAAAAGAAGAGAGAGAGAGAGAAAACAATGAAAAGAAGAGGAGTGAGTGAAAGATACATACACAGGCAATAACCAATAAATAATAGATGGAATTAGAAGTTGTAATGATACGGGACTTAGGTACTTTGGTAGGTGGTCACATGACTCCAGACTCTAGATGATAATAGTTTATGTGTATGAACGTGATACACAATCTACTCTCCTCCCAATTCTTCCTTTCCTCTTTCATCTGCTTCTTCTCCTTCTCCATCCTCCTATCTTCCTTCTTCATATACTTCTTCTTCTTTTTTGTCAAAATTTACACCTCTATCGTCTCCTTCCTCTTCGCCATCTATTACTTCTCCATCTTTGCCTTCTCCTTTTGAACTTTCTTTTTCATTTCCACTTCTAATTGTTCTTGTTCTTGTTCTTCTTCTTCTTCTTCTTCTTCTTCTTCACCATCTTCTTCTTCATCATCTCCTCGTTCTCCTTCTTAGTTGCACTACCTCTAATCGCATACTGCAAATAATTGTTGGGTGGGTTTGTCGATTTTTGAAAGTTTTTTTATGCGTATGATTGTTGTGGGCGATTTAATCTACATGTATAACATGAGGATAAGAAGGGGCTTAACTTGGCGATGATGTTAATGAACTTAGCCCACGCGCTTAACTAAGCACCGCCGGTTATTGCAACCGGGCCTTAACTGATCGAGTTCTTTGAAGTTGAGTCTATTTTTATTTCGATTAGCAGTTTGCCAGTAGACCACAGTGTTTGCGGTTTGTTCATTTGTCGAACAGATTAGATGTTTGTTTTTGAAAATAAGAGTTATGAATCAAATAATTATTCATTATTTCACAAACGAACATAATACAAAATATCAAGGGAAAAATATGAAAATGTGAAATGAAATCCAAATGTGAATAGTATCTAGAATGATTATTACTAGTAGTTCTGTGAACATTAGACCTCACGCAGTATTCTCATCCACAAGTACCTGATTGAAATTATAGACCACATGGAAATACAGCAATAGACTGGCTTCTCCACACATCTGTGTAATCACTTGTCAGCTGATTTATGATGAATAATTTCTATAGTCTGATTTTCTAATAATCCAATAAGGAGGCTCCTTTTCCCTTTTATATTATCCTTGAAATGCAAAATTTCCAAAAACCTTGTATATACGTCGACGCGCAATTAAAAAAGGAACATACCTGTCAAATTTCATGAAAATCTTTTACCGCGTTTCGCCGTAAATGCGCAACATATAAACATTTAAACATGAAGAGAAATGCAAAACCGTCGACTTGAATCTTAGACCTCACTTCGCTCGGTCAATTAAGGGTTTGAAGGAATAATATTGATAACATGAACCAATTAGAAGATAGTATTGAAGCTAATTTTTAAGTAATCTTCCGTCGTTTCGATTAGAAATTGAGCAAGTAATAAGTCATGCTCTCATTAATATCTGTTCATATATTTTTGCAATTCAATAAGTTGAGTTCTGATCTTCTGGGTGAGAAAGAGAATACAATTGTATTGTATTAGAGCTTTCACACATATGACCCATGCTGATGTGTAATCACTTCCATAAGAACGGAAGATATTCAATTTCTGCTTAAAATGATTCACACTTTCAATTGATTCTTGTATTGCATCACCAATATTTCACTTTCACTCAAATAAACGTGAGAAGATTATCTTATTAGCATAACTTACGCTTTGTATAATTTGCAAATTATTGATCAGAGAGAACATCTTATATTCTAAGAATGGTATGTAATATTCTAATATCATTAGTGCAATTGTTCACATGTAATTTCACTTCCAAGCTCATTGATCTCTCAACAATAATCATCATCAATTATTTATTCTAATGTGAGTTGTATGTATTCATACATAGATTTTATTGTGATACTGGATCTCACACCACATGATCACTTTCAATTGAATACAGCAATTATTTGTGTGAATTTATGATATAATTACTGGTTATATACGCAGATGATTGTGTTATGTAATTTGTGAACAATTGATTTCACGAATTGATAAGTGAGAGGTCTTGTGATAATGATTACAATATTCATTCCATGAAAATATTCATCAGTTTTGAAATTAATTTCTCTCTTTTCTCTTATTACAGAATTTGTCACATTACATTTGAATTGGCTTAGAATGATTCATAGTAATGACTCTCCAATGCAAGATGTCAAATTAATAATTTATAGAGAAATAAATGAAGCAATAGTAATAATGGGCTCAATCCATACAAAACTTTCTCATCTATCATCAAAACGAATACATTGATTTCAAGATAATATTTATGTACAACAAATCAATGATTAAAATCTATATTATGACTATACTAGTAGGTAACCCGTGCTTCGCAAGGGTCTATTTTAAAACTGCAAAATGAAAACTTGACGTAATAAAAAATCGAAATTTGAAAATAGGCCTATAATAATCATCCTCGGTTAATGAAGAATCTATATGCAAAATTTCAAATTAATCAGTTGAGTATATTTCAGAGTGATGATGCGTCAAACATAATCCCTATTCCTTACGTGTATAAGCCAGTTCTTTCTTTATATAGTATAGAAAACTGAAGAATACATATAATACTTGGAAACCTCACAGAATCATATTGATTTTTTCAATACATCAATAAATTTTAGTTCGATTAGGATCCTCCTCAATTTGAATCAGGCAGCCTTTTGTTTTCCCCATTCCAAACAAATACCTAAAATACTCGTTTCACTGGGAATTCGTGTCTGATAGTATTATAACTGAAGAATATAAATTATTTCTTTTTCATTATGATCTATGGTTTTCTTATGAAATTCAATTATAGGCCTACAAGAAGACTATGTCCAATTCATTTGTACTGGTGGCAAATTTTACATTAAAAATAATTGTTTGATAAAATCCAAGTTCAATATAATGAAAACAAATTCCTTCCAAAAAATAATTGATAATAATACGTTTCGAGGGAAAAAAATTAAGAACAAAAAAATGGGAAACATCGGGGATTCGAAACGAATGCGCTACATAGACGTTCGTAAATTGTAGTCTTATAACCTGCTCATAAAAAGACACACTTTTGGCTATGGAACTTCATGTAGCCTACGGTAGCAAAGATGAATTTAAACATTAATTCTGAAAAATCTAAAAGGAAAATTGAAATTTGGGCTTCCAGGTGCACGAGATTGATATTTTTAGAATCTATGTTCAAAATTTGGAGATCTAAATCATTCCCGTTTTTCCGGTGTGCAATCCACAAGTTGACATGTTTTGATGCGAACAAACGAACAAACAAACGAACACACGAACAAACACAAACCTACTCTCTCTTATTATATAGATAACAATTCATTTAATGAATTGGGATAAAAAGAAATTTTGGACTGTAGTATGTTTCTTTGTCCTTAATTTCATTGTAAATGATAAATAGAATAAAATGAAATAAAAAAAATAATATGATATATTGATTTGTATAATAAATTAGTATGCGACTTTATATATGTTTTTCATTCAAAAATGTGAAAGTGACATATAACCTAGCTACATTTGGACAGTTGTATAAATTAGAATATAGGAACCGTTTAGGGCGGAAGCCTGTGATACGTTTCTAGAAGTTTTGTGATTCTGAATAAGAAATATGATAACTCAAATCAAACGAAGTTCATCCAAAATCAATAAAGAATCAACATTTGAATACCTTGGACCAACTTTCAGATACTTAATCTTCAAATCAGTCCATTCATATCTAAATCCAAACCAACCAAATTGTTAAACAATACATTCACCTCTTCATAACGGGATACAAAATCTGGTATTGAGATTCTAATCGGGAAGAATCTATGATAGTTACAACTCCCATTGTTTTGGTAGAATTGAATCAATCACTGAGACAAGTGAGAGGTGAACCCACTCATAATATTAGTGACAAAAGTCTGTGACAATGGTCCGTCCTATCGTCTACTATAATCTATCAGCTTTTTCTTCCTCTTCAGTTTCTTGGTTTTATCTTCACGTCATTCGTCTCCTTATGCTCAGTCTTTATTTATCTAGTTTTCTCCTTCCCTTATTCTCTTTCTCCTCTACTAACTTATATCAGAGAAAACTTATACAATTTATTGAATTGGATAGAATAAACAATAAATAAGTTATAGAAAATAGAATAAATAGAAATGATTAACTACAGTGAGGTCCTCGTTATAATGGCGGTTGGGAAAGATAGAAGGACAGCGTTGTTGATTCTCTGTATGGAGAATCCATACAGCCTTCTATATGGAGAATAGCTGATACCGGTATATCTGATGTGATATGAACTGTTCCTTCTTGTTTAAAACTATTAGTTCTGTGAACAGTAGACCTCACGCAGTATTCTCATCCACAAGTACCTGATTGAAACTATAGACCTTATGGAAATACAGCAACAGACTGGCTTCTCCACACATCTGTGTAATAGACTCACTTGTCAGCTGATTATGATGAATAATGTATCTATAGTCTGTTTT
>NW_024093151.1:0-12359 GCF_014356525.2 Nilaparvata lugens | reverse complement strand
TACTGGCTCTGACGACACCAAGCCCCTTGCACGCTGGCGTCAACGAGCTCCCCGACAGCCCATCCTCTACTGGTTGGAGGTTACTGGTTTTCGGGACCGTAGACGACAACCATCCCCTCGAAAGTGGTTTTTAAAGGAGCTCGGCTGACGGGAGCTTGGTTGGCGCGTTCCCCTTGATAAGCTCAACTACGAGAATTGGGATAGGGACTATAGTGTATAGTGTATAGTTATAATGACAGTATTCGATTAACATTGGTGTTGCTATCCTTGTCTATCATTCGACAAGCAGAAAGCGCTATTCTTTTATACCTCCACAACGTTGCCAATCGTTTTCTAACAATGTAGAAATATAATTAATTGACAAAACTTTCATATCAATTATAAAGAATTTTCTTTTAGTCATTGAAAATATTTCTCTTGATGAATAGAATATAACTGGTTATTTTAAACAGAATTAACAGTTAAATTAGATCAGATATACCGGTATCAACTATCTTCTATAGACGGCAGTGGCAAGGCAGAGAATCAGCAACGCTTTACTCTTATATTTCTCTACTGTCATCATAACGTTGACCTCACTTAGCATATGATGCTAAATTGTGGATTGAACCTCATAAATAATCATTTAAATGAAATTATCGACAGAAATTTGTGAGAGGTTTGACTCAGTGGTCGCACTGATAAGCTAACGTTTAGATAAGTTGAGAATCATGCGTCTGCTACTCCCGTTGAAAGGGTGACCGCTTGAGCAAACCTCTCTGAATATGGTTTATAGAAGTGGATTTGTACATTCTTTGAAGTCTCTGTCCAAAACGTAGATGTTCACTTCTTGAATTCAATCACTATTGCTTGAAAATGTACATATGAAGGAAATAAAAAAAGTAACGTTAGTCGTGACCCTTGGGTGCTGGGGACCCAGAAGCAACATTTCACGAAAACAAGTCACAACGTGGCCAAGTTTGATTGGCTACTGACATGAATTTACATTGACCACAGTAGACAGTAACGCGCACTGCAGCCCAATTACAATTATAACAAAATTGTCTAGGTCCTCAGGACCAAGGGTCACGACTAGAAGGTTAAAGTTACAGTTTTACTGATTTATAACTAATTTTAGTGATTTTTAACTAGGTAATAGAAATGAAATGTATTAATGGTGTTGTTTAGGTGCGTTTGGAATGTGTGGTGAGTTTATTGAAGGCAGCTGTGGCTCCACTCAGCTCATTCATAATGGAGGCACTTGCTCTGAATCACCCTTTAACGGCCGCCATTCGCCAACAACTGCAACTGGTTCCAAGCAAAATGGTGCTGAAAAGTATCAATTCAATGAAACCTACAACACCGACCATGTAAGTAGAAAAATCACAGTCAATCAAATACAGTTGATAAAATCATCGAGAAAAGATTAGCAATCATAGAGAACCACTGTGAGAGACAGTCTTCAGAGAAGATTGCCTTGAAATGAAGGCTTCTCTGATTGGTTCTCGTGGAATTGAATCGCGGTTAAAACAGTTTTAACAGGATTTTGTGCAACCGGGCCTCAGTACCGTTCAGGCCTATTTTTTATGTGAAAAACATGGTTAAACGCATGTCAGGTGCCATACAAGCAGAAGTAAGCTCGTCTCACAGCAGAGCTTGCAAGAAAGAATAAACGCAGTAATGGAGTCGTTTGAAAGGCAGGAGAACAGGTATTTTCACTCGATTAAGAGTTTTATTCTTTTATTGATCCAGCGATACACAATTATTTTTCAAAATAATTTGGTGTGTGATCAACAGGCACAGCCCAAAACTGTTCCTTCCCGGATTTTGATTCATTAAATAGGTTATGTTTCTTCCACTTCATAAAATGTTGCCTAATTTTCTGACCAAACACTTGATGCAAGCAGCGACATGGTTTAGGGCTAACGGCTTCATGCTCAACGAGAATAAAACACAGACTATGCACTTCACCCTTAGAGGTGGCTTAGATTGTGTGGATGCAATAAGCGATGTAAAATTTCTGGGGATTTTCATTGACAGATATTTGACTTGGGAAGCTCATATTAATTATATATCAAGCAAACTTTCAAGAGTGATTTATCTCATCAGAAAACTGAAAAATCATGTTCCAGATAATTATTTGAGATCGATATATTTTGCCTTTTTTCAGAGTATTGCAACATATGGCATACTACTGTGGGGAAATAGTAGTCATGCAGAAAATATTTTATTATTGCAAAAGAAGGTGGTCAGGGTTTTAACTGATTCTCATAGACTAGCACACTGTAAGCCTCTTTTCGTCCAGCTTAGAATAATGACAATAGTGAATTTTTACATTTATACTGTATCGTTGCATGTTAAAAAAAACTCATCCAATTTAAAATTAAGGCATCAAACTCATAGCTACAACACAAGAAATTGTCATAGGATTGATATTCCCTATCATAGGTATCCAAAACAGCCAAAAGTTATGATACATTTGGTATAAAAATTTGCAATAAATTACCTACAGATTTAATATCAGAGACAGAAAAGAAATTTAAGACGAGATTATTGTATTGGCTTGTGATAAATCCTTTTTATAGTGTTGAAGAGTTCTTTGAGAGTGAAATAATTGTTGCTTAGAGTTAAGAGGTTTCTATTTGTATTTATATATTGTTCTAAAGGCTCAAGTTGTGCTGTAAGGAATATGTTTTGTACATTCAAATGAATATTGTTAATGTATTTGTAAAATCCAATTGACTTACAGTTTACTTAGGTACTGTATTATTTTAAGACTCAGTAATGTAATTTTGTATGTACAATTGCTGTAAAATTTGATTTTTATCTTTTGTCTTACTATAATCAATATTTGACTTTGCCTATTGTTCTAAGAATTTAACGGCAATAAAATCATATTTATTATTTATTTATTTATTATTTATTTATATTAGCAGAGTACCATACGCATGTAAAAAAATATTAAAGTGTTCTGAAAATTTTGAAAAAAATAATTTTTTCCTCCACCTACTGTCTAAAGTGCTTACTTTACTCCCTGGAATGTAATAAATACTAAAGAGTCACCTTTTCGCTCTCGGGATGAAAAAACAGGAAAACTCCCTAGAGCATAAAATTAACTCCATTATAACATGGGAAGCATCTCTATTTAAAAACGTACATTTGAATATCTACGTAGAAAACGTTCAAAGACCTTAAGATGCATAGACTCACATGCAGCGCTAGTGTCATACTTGGAATTGAAATCGGCCATTGAGGGAGCAACCTATGAGATTATTACATACCAATGCCTTTGTAATCTATAATATTACAAATATATAGATATAATATATCGTGCTAAAATACCCCAATGGCGGACTTCAATTTCAAGTAGCTCAAGTTGTGCTGTAAGGAATATGTTTTGTACATTCAAATGAATATTGTTAATGTATTTGTAAAATCCAATTGACTTACAGTTTATTTAGGTACTGTATTATTTTAAGACTCAGTAATGTAATTTTGTATGTACAATTGCTGTAAAATTTGATTTTTATCTTTTGTCTTACTATAATCAATATTTGACTTTGCCTATTGTTCTAAGAATTTAACGGCAATAAAATCATATTTATTTATTTATTTATTTTTTATTTATTTTTTTTATTATTTATTTATATTAGCAGAGTACCATACGCATGTAAAAAAATATTAAGTGTTCTGAAAATTTTGAAAAAATAATTTTTTCCTCCACCTACTGTCTAAAGTGCTTACTTTACTCCCTGGAATGTAATAAAACTAAAGAGTCACCTTTTCGCTCTCGGGATGAAAAACAGGAAAACTCCTAGAGCATAAAATTAACTCCATTATAACATGGGAAGCATCTCTATTTTAAAAACGTACATTTGAATATCTACGTAGAAAACATTCAAAGACCTTAAAGATGCATAGACTCACATGCAGCGCTAGTGTCATACTTGGAATTGAAATCGGCCATTGAGGGAGCAACCTATAAGATTATTACATACCAATGCCTTTGTAATCTATAATATTACAAAATATAGATATAATATATCGTGCTAAAATACCCCAATGGCGGACTTCAATTTCAAGTAAGAGCTATCATTGGGAAGGCATAGGCATTGTGAGTCTATATCTCTTAAGGTCTTTGATTTGAAATAGGTTAGAAGGTCTAAGCTCAGATGAGGAAGCATATAGAGTAGTCATTAAACCAACTAAATTCAATACCTCAACCAGACATTTGATCAATATATGTAATTTATGTTTGTATGCTAAAATTATTACAAACTTCATCACTGTACTAAAAAAAATATTAATTTTTCTATTCCATGTTATTCAAAATACCAGCCAACGAATATTCCCATTAACTAATCAAATTGAAACAGGAACTTCATCATAGCTGTAGTTGTGGCGGCCATTGTTGTTACAACTTTTGCCGACAGATAGCGCACAGCAACAGTATACATACAGTATGGAAACTCGGCTAGTACCCTGGCGCAAATATCCGCCATCTTGTTAGGAAGTTCCGCATTGCAATAGTATTGATGGGAGGTTCGGATCCCTTTACTGATCCGGATTAATTAATCTCGTTCACTGCCGCGAGCCAATCAGAAGACCAGGATTGGAAGTTCCTAAGGTCACGTGACGTGTCTAGTATTTGTACCATGTAAAAAGCATTGGTTAGATAGGCGTTTGATTGACAGTTTCCATTCTGTACCTATTCTGTGGCGGAGAACTGTGATTACAAGCCAGCCGTCTCTGTCTACTCTTTAGATTATGTTGTAACACATTGTTTGGTCACATACGTTTTTAAAAATTATTTTATTTGCAGTTTCTATAAAAATGTAGGTGAAGGAAAAATGTTTGTATAACACGAGTGAAAAATGTTTTTCTCCCTCAGAAAATTGTTGCCCTCGGCTTTGCCTCAGCTTCAAACTTTTCCCTCAGGGAGAAAAAACAGTACTTTTCACTCTAGATATACAAATAACTATTAATACTACAGACAACCATTGGATCTGTGCTAACAGTTTCATAGTTTAACACTTAACTTACCTCTGTAGTGAGTTTGGGAGAGGGGGATATCATTGTACAAATCATATTTATTAGGCTATTCATTGAAATTGAAAAATATATATACAAACGAATAAAAACTAACATAATAGAATAAAGCCATAAAGTGATAAAAATAATACTTCAATAAGTTTTGTTCAATATATCAATACTGTAATTCGAAAACATCTACGTTATAACAATAGAAACAGATGAGTGATGTCACAATTATTTTGTCAAAATTTCGAACTATTTTCTTCAATAAAAATACTAAAAAATATGTAAACAAATTAATCAAAAACAAATATAAAAGAATAAAACAATGATGTAATGAATATTGAGCTGTGTTACACTAAAGTTATTAACAAAATGTTTATTTTCCGTCTTCATAGATTCTATTAGATTAAACGGAGTTTGACAAACACATATGCACATCATGTGTATTAAGTTATGTTCAATCTAATAGAATCTATAAGGACGGAAAAATAAACATTTTGTTATAATTTTTGTGTAAACACAGCTTAACACTTTAACAATAAGTTTGTCACTTGAACAATAAGACACAGTTATTTTGTCAATATTTTGAACACAGCTATTCTATTAAGAGAAATAATAGCTTGTTGTATTAGGCTACATACAGAAATGCACTTTGAAAGTCACATTATGTTTCGTCTACATCAGAATAATTATCTAATATTACAATTGATATTTATTACAACTAATGTGGTAATATTTATCTAATAAACAGCCTTTTCTCAAATAGTCTTTCCTGTGTATAATTTGTTCAGTCTTCAAAGAGATATCACAGTTATTTACTGCTGAATCACTGATATATTCCTGTGGGAAAATCATGAAAGTAGTTTGGCCCTTCTACAGAATCAATTCAATTTGCTAGCATCATTTATTTCAAAACAAATAGAGTAGAAATGTTGTATGAATATAGAATTACTATTAATATAGAATCAGTGGTAATTATTTACAAGGTTGAAATTTCTCACTTGAAGCCACCTTCAGTAGGTACTCTAATATCAAAATAGCCTATAATAAACTAACCTAGAATACATTTTTTCAATTTTAGCTTTTTTATTCTTCTTTATAAATATTATATAGGCCTATTTATATGTTTTGAATGTATCCTAAAACAAGAATACAATAAATAACTATAATAATCTAATCTAGCCTACTTTTTTTATTAATTTTGGGGATTTTATAATAATAGTAAACTAATACCTATAATAACTGAACCTAATTTTTTTGTTTTTTATAATTTTTATTAATTTTTGGGGTTTTCTATAACTGTTACTAATATATTACCCAGATAAACTAACCTAATTTTTTGTGTTTTATAATTTTATTATTTTTTAGGGTTTTCTATAACTATTACATAATATATAACTATATATAAACTAACCTAATTTTTTGTCTTTTATAATTTTATTATTTTTTGGGGTTTTCTATAACTATTATATAGTATATACCTAACCACATAAACTAACCTAATTTTTTTGTGTTTTATATTTTTATTAATTTTTTGGGGTTTTCTGTACTTGTTAATATAATATAACCTAGATAAACTAACCTAATTTTTTGTGTTTTATAATTTATGTATTTTCTGATGGTTTTATAATAATATATGGAAGTAATGCCTATAATGAATAGCCCAAACCTACTCCATTTTTTTTTAATTTTTTACTTTTCTGGTTCTTATATTAGGGGCCTATATAATAATATACTTTTAATGTATCCTTTAACAACAATATATTTCATAATATACAAGAGTAATGCTATAACTAAACAAATTATAAAACATAGCATTCAAAAGTTTTATTGTTCGAGAAACAAACATACAAGCACCATTTTTTGAGATTGAACATTCTTTATTCACTTACGATGGCTCCAGCTCATGAGCTATTTTCTTGGCTTTCGACCATTCATCAGCGAGAATAAAGGTATCAATGGCTTCTTTGATCATATCGACAGCTAAATAGACCTGTGCAGCCATTGTACTGCTTCACCTCGACCAGTCGTGGACCTGCAATAGAGTATCAGAAATGTGCTACATGAAATAAACCCATGGTCACGGAAATTACGAGTTTAGTATTTGGAATTCGGATCTCAGATGATCTTATTAAAAAGCAAATATTATGAGAATTTGATGTTTGTCTTTCAATGTACCTATTACTTTAAGATTGGTCCCCCATCTTCGATCCGCCATTTTGAATGTTCTCTATTTTTTAAATAGGAAGGTTGTCATGCGATACATGATTCAATACGGAATTTCAAGAAAAAAAAATGGCGGAAACCGCACATCGATATCTCAAACCGTATGGAAGATATCACATTATTAACCAATACCACTTATGTATTTCATTTCTAATTTGCATGGTATTGATTGATAATGTGAATATCTTCGAACGGGTTTAGATATCGATATGCGGTTTTCGCCATTCATTTTTATTAATTCCGTATCGAAATCATGTATCGTATGACCACCTTCCTATTAAAAAAAATAAAGTTGCATTTGAAATGTCGGATCTAAGATGGCGGACCAGATTTTAAAGTCATAGTAAAGTAGTATTATCAATTTGAGTAGGATACCCAATCACACCCACCGTCAATTACCTTTGTGTATGAGATATTAAGCTGTTCTCTCGGACTTTTCACCACTTAGTATATTATACAATCATAGTGCATCAGAGAAACTTACTTATTTGAAAAAAATCCCGCGCGGTGGATTGGTCGTGTAGAGGGGTAGGAGCCGGCGCATCTGGAGGGGGAAGTTCCCAAATTTATTCTCCCTCAAGTAAGTAGCCATCATGCTCTGGTCTAGAGAACAGCGGGCCATCGCAGTTGAGAGCTTCTTTTCTAATGGTCGATTACTTGTTGCTACACAACGTGCTTTCCGCGTTTAATTTGAAATTCCTCCTCACAGACTCGTTCCTGGCCGCGGTTAAATCCCTGGTTTATGTCGATCGACCACGGACCATAGGACATTCGCATAGCACATTTGCGATGCCATTGCCAAACATAAATTGATATTAATGAGTGGATATAAATTTCAAAAATCGACTTCATCAGTGTATGCGCAAAGGGGGTTGCCATTTATCTGATATCATTTTCAAGACTGTATGAAAAAAATAAAGATATTGTATTCTCATATAGAAAAGATTACAAGAATAAGTGAAAATCTATGTTGTTCCTTTGAAACCTATAAAGTGTCTTAAGACAGTCCATGTTCTACTGTACAAAGATGGATGGAAAATATTTCATTGATTGATAATGATTGATTGACAGTCGTGGAGAGCAGCACACCTTCTTCACTTCATTATTTTCAAAATTATTACCCTGCACATAAAATTACATTGCAATTCTGCTTATTTTCACAAATTCTATTAAAGCTCTCCTATTTTTCAGTCTGTAGATCAACAAAACTTGTGTCTTGGCTCAATGTATCGATGGATCAATAAAACATTATTTTTTTAAAAAAGATGGTTCTGAATAAAAAATGCAGCATTGAGAATGTGAGATAAATAGAAACAGGAAGTGAGTTTATCCGATAATTGACCATTTTCCAAGATTTTTTTATTATTATATTTCAATTATTGCAATATTTGGTCGTTAATTTTTTTAGTTTATATTCATATTCATAGGTGGAAAAGGAGTCTTACAGCAAGCTGATAAAGAATGTTTTATTTTATGATTTTAAAATTCTAAAGATTGTTTTTTTTTTATATCTTAGTATCTATATATAGTGTAAGTCCTATTATCATACATAGCTTAATCAGGACTTATAATGTGAAATTTATCAAATTAGGATTTTTTATTCTATCAACCCAGTTTTATTTTTGTACTTTTCGGATTGTGTTAAAGTGCTACACACACATCGATTTTATGCATACGATTCTTTGCCGTCCTTATAATCCTATTAGATTGAATGGAACTTGATAAACATCATCTTCTAATCTAATAGATTTATAAGAATGGCAAACCCAAAACTTTGTACGTCCAAAAATCGATGTGCACAAGGACTTGAAAGAATTGGTTATAGGGATGTCATTGGCTGGTATAGAAGACAAAAGATTTTTGAAAAATTGTATCTAAACTTCTTAAATGAAGCAAGAGACAATAAATGTATTGAGCCTGTATAGAGCGGTGGATAAATTAATGTAAATACTTTCAGACCTGTACTATTTATTGAAGAGGAATAATTAGGAATTACAGAAATAATGTACCTAGTTGAATTACGATCATTGAGCAACCTGGAAGGAATAATACAAAATACAAAATACAAAATACAAATCATTCTTTATGAAAAGGAAGAAGCAGGGAGCTAGCAGTCCTAGAGTTATCTGAATTTGTAAGTGAATTCTCAAGTTATTCATTGTATGTTGGTTGGAACAAACTGTTCATTGTCGACTTTGGTCAACAGCTAGAGAGATTGACCTTGACCATAGTAAAAACCTCTGAACCACTCAGAAACCACAACAAAACCCTCCCAACAACCGCCACAGCTTGAGCCAACACTGACCAACATATTCAGATTTTTGTCAACAACTTACAATAGGTGATCCCTGTTGGGGGGGGGGGGGGGTATAATAACAAACGGTGTCATTTCAATTATTTAAAAAAAATCTTGGTTGGGGGATTGGTATACTGTATTTGAGGTATTCAGGGGGGGATATAAATGTGGGGTATTCAGAGCGGGTGGTATTGTACTAAATTTGAGGTATTTAGAGGGTCTTTGGGCATGGTGTGGGGTGGACAAATTTATTCATTTTTCATTTTCAAATACTTACCTTCAAAAACAAATACAAATACCTTAACTGGCCCACACATGTGGCCTCTGACTCGGCGGCCTCGGGCGCCTCAAGCCGCCTTCAGGCCTCAGACTCACAACATGTGTGGAGCCGATACTTACGTCACATTCAACTATATCTCGTCACACTATACCTCTACCACAACTCGTAGACAAAAACCCAATCACCCAAAAACCACAGAGAATTCAATTCTCCATCTTCATAATCATCATGATAATACAGCAACGACCAAACAGTAGAAATTCCTCCCAGAGAATACTTACAAGTCAAGAATGAACTCTGTTCCAACCAACATACATTTTTACTGTACCCTAAAAAATTCCGTTTTATCTGTGTAAGCAATGGATTTATAGACAATGACTGTACCAGTATTCATCTGAACCCTCCTCCATTCTTCAAAAAGAATTCCCTGCCTTGGCCATCAAAAGACTGATGTTTTGAAAAAAAACAGACTTATCAGTCACTCAAATAACTTAGCTGAAATAAGTAACCTGCCCCAGGATGCTCAATGGTAATTCAACTAGACATGATTTAAAGAATGTTTTGGTTGCCGAATCATCCTCCTTGGGTTGATTATATAAAACTGTCTATGAAATATTCCTGATAATTAAACCCTATATTTAGCCAACATTTATTTTTTTGGACGAATTGACATTAAATTATATAAATGAAAAATGTCAGTTAAATTCTATAATAATAGAAATTGTGAGCTCTGAAACAATCTCGACCTTTAAAAAGATAAAACTATCTACTGAAAAAAATAAATTTCCCCAAATAGTCGAATACCGTATATGAACAGTTTTATGATAAGATGGAAAAATAAATATTGAGGGGAGAATTAGGGTTAAGTCGAGGTCAAGTCGTGGCCAGTCGGTCAGTGGTCAAGGTCGAAGGTCAAGATTGTACCAGAGCTTTCATTTTCCACTTGAAACAGTTTTGGAGTTTGAAGACTTGAAACTGCAATTTAGCTACAAATAAAATCCTGCTCTAGTTATCAATCACATTGTAGGCCTAATGATGCTGAACCTCCAATGTTGGACCAAGTTTCAATAATTCTGAATTAATATCCACCTACTCCATACATTGTTAACATTTTCCAGATAGGCTGGTAACTGAGACGAATGTAATCGAAATCCCCCAAGATCCAGAATATGGAAGATAACGGACAGACGAAAGTTATGCCAATGAGGTATTGTAAATGTTGGGATCTTCTTCATTTCTTTATTTATATTATTAAAATTTAAAATGCTTTTGCAAACAAAAAGGTTTAAGTAATAAAAATGTTGGGGACTTGTATTCTTTCTTATTTATTAATATTATTACACCATCCATTGATGCATTGAGCTAAGACAAGTCGTGTTATGCACGACTTCAGTAATATCTTTTATTTCTAAAAAAAAGGGCTGAAATTCTATTACATTGAACCAATAAATAATTTTATTATACCATGAATTGATAACGATGAAAAACTATTATTTAAACTTTCGTCAAGTGAGGTTTGCAATCTCCCTGTCTGTCCATCAAGCATAGTCAATCATAATAATTAAATTATAAATTGAATTTAGAAATTTAAATTAGTAAAAAATTATCATTATCATCATAATCACATAAATTAAGGATGAATTAAAATAGGATAATTTATGAGGTTATATAGTGTACCTGTGTAATAAGCAGAAGTAATTTAATTTTGAGTATGGATTGAATAAACAATTAAAATGAAGAATGATGAGTTTGTCACTCACCCTACAGACCCTGCCTCCTCTGCTGAGTAACTCCTTACATTTTTATTACCCCAAGGCTTTGTCTCTTTTAATTATTATGGGACATTGTCCTGTAATTCCAGTCCTTCCTCTATTGCTGCGTCAATTTTCCCCTGCAGTCTGCGGGGAATTTGAGTGCCTTAACCGATTCTTTGATTTCCTATGCTGTAAACAAAAACAAACCTTGATTAATCAATTTCATCACAATGAAATCATTACCATCTATTGTATTGTATTCATTAAGATTTGCTCCATCTCATTAAGAAGGCTTTCACAATTCTGTCTGATAAGGCTGTGCAAAGGCTAAAAATAAACTTTCTACTCGTGATATTTCAAAGTTTTTTGATTTGTATATCATCCAGCTATCAAAATGAAAAAGTTTTCTCAGGAAAACATTTTTTCTGATCATTACTTTTTGAGATATGAGCGCTAAAGTTTAAATTTTTGGGACAGAACATTTCAAATTCGGTAAGAGATAAATCCATGTGATTTAGAGGATGGATTCTTCATGTTATTGTTGATCTAGTAAAACAAACATTTTCTGAAAATATCAATTTTTAAGATAGTATTCAATTTACTAAAAATAACTCAACTAAAAGTTATTTTTGGTTTTGAATAACTTTTCCAAAAATTGATATTTTCAGAAACTTTTGTTTTACTAGATCAACAATACCATGAAGATCCATCCTCTAAATCTCATGGATTTATAATCGTACCGAATTTGAAATGTTCTCTTCCAAAAATTCAAACTTCAGTCGCTCAT